>NW_028318828.1:1695000-1995000 GCF_062004578.1 Staurois parvus | reverse complement strand
TACCAGTTATTGCCCTGAGCGTCTGTGTTCCATTGTTGTAAAAGTCAATAGTAGCGACTACTAGTGAGAAAAGTTGCACTGCTTGCTTTTCCTCTCTACCACTCACAATGCATTGTATTCTGTGAATGGGCAGGGGAGATCCTGTCATTCATCTACTGCTCCTCGAATCACAGAACACCATGCATTGAGGGAGTATACAAATTCTATAAATGGTGGAGGGGACCAGCAAGCAGCACAACTTTATTCAGTAGCATCTGTTGCTGTTAACCTTTTTGCTATTACCTTTTATAGCACTGAAAGATAGTTGCTTAGGGCAGTATCTGGTGGCTGTGGGGAGGCACAGCAGGAAAAACGTTTAGCAGAGGCAGCCACCTGCATGTAACTGGATGCACACCTTTAAGCTAATGTGTTTGGTACTGTATCACCCTCCCTCCAAAAAAGCTAAACTTCAGCTTTAATTATCAGTGATACAATACAATGAATTTGTTTCTGGCCCCTCTGTTGGTCAGCATGGATATATTTGACAGGGTAACGTTTGTATTGGGGGAGGATAGGTTAGTTAAAAAAGCAAAAGGTGTATTTGGAATATGTGTGGTTCGAATACAGACCTGTTAATCATACAGTCACTGACCACTTTACTAGGTACACCTGTTCAGTTGCTTGGTAACACAAATTGCTAATCGGCCAATCACATGGTAGCAACTCAATGCAATTGTGCATCTAGATGTTGTGAAGATGACTTGCTGAAGTTAAAACTGAGCATCATAATGGGCAAGAAAGGGGATTTTGGTGACTTTAAATGTGGCTTGGTTATTGGTGCAGGACGGGTTGGCCAGGCACTAACTGCTGATCTACTGGGGTTTTCATGCACAATCATCTCTAGAGTTTACACAGAATGGTCTGAAAAGTGAAACTATCCAGTGAGTGGAAGTTGTGTGGATGAAAATGCCTAGTTGATGTAAGAGGTCAGAGGAAAATGGGCAGACTGGTTTAACTGCTTCAGCCCCAGCCACTGCATGAATACATTTGCAGGGCGGCACGGCTGCGCAAAACCACGTTTTAAAACGTGGTTTTGCAAAACAGGTAGGGGGCGCGCGCCCGCCCTACCTGTCCTGCGGGTGTCAGCAGCAGGTCTCAGCCGCCGGGTCACGGCCGGTCATTACCGCCCGTTTCCCCGCGATTAGCAGTGATCGCTGACAGAGAGCAGGGCTGCATTGTTTACACACAGCCCTGCTATCTGTCAGTTGCCTGTCAGCTCCTGACAAGCTGAAGAGGGAGAGAAGAGTTTCTCTCTCCCCATCAGCCTGTCCCTGTCCAGCACACACCCCCGCCCCCTAGTAAAACACTCCCCTCACACAGTTAACCCTAAAAAATGTTAACCCCTTCCTCCCCAGTGCCATTAGTACAGTGTCAGTGGGTTTTTTTTTTTCACTGATCACTGTATTGGTGTCACTGGGGATGTCAGTGACCCCAAGTCAGTTCCCCCCCAGTGTCAAAATGTCCGCCGCAGTCCTGCCATAAGTTGCTGATCGCCGCCATTATTAGTATAAAAAAAATTAAAAATCCCAGTATCTTTCCCGCCATTTGTAAACGCTATAACTTTCATGTAAACCAGTTAATTTACATGTATTGGGATTTTGTTTAGCAGAGACATGTCGCAGAATGCATTTTGGATGAAATTTGTGACAAAATTAATTTTTTTTTCTTTTTTTACTGGACATGTTTTATAGCAAAAAGTCCAAAATATTGTTTTGTGTTTTTTTCAAAATTGTCAGCCTTTTTTTTTATAGCGCAAAAAATTAACGCACAGGCGATCAAATACCACCGAAAGAAAGCTCAATTTGTGGGAAAAAAAAGGATGTAAATTTAATTTGGGTGCAGTGTTGCATGACCGCGCAATTGTCAGTTAAAGTAACGCAGCGTCGTAACACAAACCTTTTCTGTAACCGCTTCCTGACCACCCCACAGCAGAAATACTGCTACAGGGCGGCATGGGTACGCAAAATCACATACATATATACATACACACATATATATATATATATATATATATATATATATATATATATATATATATATACACACACACACACAGTTGCAAGAAAAAGTATGTGAACCCCTTGGGATTACGTGGAGTTTTGCATTAATTTGGCATAAAATGTGCTCTGAACGTCATTTAAGTCACAACAATAGAAGAAAGCAGTCTGCTGAACATAATACTACACAAACATTAGATGTTGCCATGGTTTAATTGCACATAACATGTAAACATTCACAGTGCAGGGAGGAAAAAGTATGTGAAGACCTAGCTTAATGACTTCTCCCAGAGTTAGTTGGAGCCAGGAATGAGCCAACCTTGACTCCAATGAGTGTGATGATATTGGATGTGTTGCTGACAGCTGTCCTGCTCTTAAAAAACACACACCTGTTTTGGGTTTACTGGTTTCAAGAAGCACTGTCTGATGTGAACCATGCCTCGCAGAAAAGAGCTCTCAGAAGACCTACGATCAAGAAATGTTGACTTGCATGAAGCTGGAAGAGTTACAAAAGTATCTCCAAAAGCCTTGATGTTCATGTGTCCACGGTAAGACAGACTGTCTACAAATGGAGAAAGTTTAGCACTGTTGCTACTCTCCCTAGGCGTGGTCGTCCTGTAAAAATGACTGCAAGAGCACAGCGCAGAATGCTGCATGAGGTAAAGAAGAATCCCAGAGTGTCGGCTAAAGACCTACAGAAATCTCTGGCACATGCTAACATTTTTGTTGACACATCTACAATAAGGAAAATATTAAACAAGAATGGAGTACATGGGAGGACACCACGGAGGAAGCCATTGCTGTCCAAAAAGAATATTGCAGCACGTTTGACGTTTGCAAAAGAGCACCTGGATGTTCCACAGCACTACTGGTAAAATATACTGTGGACAGATGAAACCAAGATTGAGTTGTTTGGGAAGAACACACAACACTATGTGTGGAGAAAAAAAGGCACAGCACACAAACATCAAAACCTCATCCCCACTGTAAAACATGGCGGAGGGAGCATCATGGTTTGGGGCTGCTTTGCTGCCTCAGGGCCTAGACGGATTGCTGTCATTGATGGGAAAATGAATTCCAGAGTTTATCAAGACATTTTGCAGGAAAACGTACGACCATCTGTCTGCCAACTGAAGCTCCGCAGAGGATGGGTGATGCAACAGGACAGTGACCCAATTCAACTAAACAATGGCTGCAACAGCACAGAATACGTCTTCTGGAGTGGCCCAGTCAGAGTCCTGACCTCAACCCGATTGAAATGCTGTGGCATGACGTTAAGAGAGCGATTCACACCAGACATCCCAAGAATATTGCTACACTGAAACAGTTTTGTGAAGAGGAGTGGTCCAAAATTACTCCAGATCGTTGTGCAGGTCTGATCTGCAACTACAGGAAACGTTTGGTTGAGGTTATTGCTGCCAAAGGAGGGTCAACCAGTTATTAAGTCCAAAGGTTCACATACTTTTTCCTCCCTGCACTGTGAATGTTTACATGTTATGTGCAATTAAACCATGGCAACATCTAATGTTTGTGTAGTATTATGTTCAGCAGGCTGTGTTCTTCTATTGTTGTGACTTAGATGACGTTCAGAGCACATTTTATGCCCAATTCATGCAAAACTCCACGTAATCCCAAAGGGTTCACATAATTTTTCTTGCAACTGTGTATATATATATGTATGTATGTATGTATGTATGTGATTCGCCCTCCCGTGGTTTTCACACCCCTCCCAGATAGCGTCAGATTGCCCGTCAGTACACCAGTCATCACATTTAACCCCTTGCTTGCCAGGAGCACGCTCATGTACAATAAACCTCCATTGCTAGTATAGTGTCTGAACGGGTCAATATCTTTGATCAGGTCAGCACTATACCAGCGTTCACGTTAGTATAGCGTCCCCAAAAACGCAGCGTTAGTGGGATCAGCCCCGGCACCTGCCAACACCTGCGTTTAGCCCCTACGCTTACCCCCCCTTCTCCCCCAGCAAGTGCAGTGTCAGTAGGTCACTGTCACTAGATACATTTCACACAAAACTGCAGTGTTCGCAGAATCAGGCCTGATCTCTGTTAGCACTTGCCGGTAAATTTTGGTGAATCTCATATGCAGCAGAGTGCCAGTACTAGTGCCGCGCTACCTTTTGGTGAACTGGCGAGTACCAGCGGTCTAGTACATCCTGGTCTTTCACATACCTCCTTGATTTTTGGAGATGTTTTTCACAGAATATCTGTATGTGTTGATTGTGGATCAAAGCAGTTTATATGCACAACAATTTATCGCCGCCAACCCAAATTCAAACCCTGCCAGACCATTTGCATGGAAACTCATTACGGTTTTCAAATTTAAATTTTTTTGGGGCCTAACCCTCAACATGGGCATTACTAAAAGAAATGAATTGCGGTTGTATTGGTCTTCATCATATGCCGTGTTCTCTGCTGCCATGGCCAGGCATAGATATGAGAGTATAATGTGTGTTATGCATTTCAGCGACAATACACTCTGTCATCCTCGGGGTAACCCTGAATTTGACCAGCTCCACAAAATTCAGCCCCTCGCAAATCACCTTAACCTCAAATTTGCAGATGTCTATACTCCCCAGCAAAACATCTTCATTGATGAGTCCCTCAATTTTTCTGGCCGCCTTGCATTCAAACAATTTCTCCCCTGCAAGCGTACCAGATATGGGGTCAAGATGTAGAAGACCCGTGAGAAGACAACAGGCTGTACTTATAAGTTTCGGATTTATGAGGGAAAAGATAGTCACGTGGAGCCCCCTGGATGCCCGGACTACATGGGGAGCAGTGGCAAGATAGTTTGGGACTTGGTGTCATCATTTCTCCATATGGGGTACCACTTATACGTGGACAATTTTTTTATTCAAGTGTGCCACTATTTAGACGTTTATTCAATCTTGGAACTGGCACTTGTGGCAAAGTGTGACCTAATGTGTGCCCACCATTAAAAGTGGGTGGATGCAGGGCGGTATATTCTAATGGTGGGCATACCACACACTTTTTCTGGCAGAGATTTCTTCTCATTTTTTCATTCAGTCCACTGGCTGCATACAAAAAAAAAAGAACATAGCATATATAACCAACAAGGACCAGCGATGTGCTGGTACATCACTGGAATTGAATGGTTATACCAGGATGATGCCTACAGCTGCAGGCATGATCCTGGTATCGTTTTTTTCAGCCGGTGATCGGCTTTCATGTAAAAGCAATCCTTGTGGCTAATTAGCTGCAAGATTGCTTTCACAAGCAGTGGGAGATGATGTCCCCCCTCCACGGCTTTCTCGGGCAGTCCCGTGCCATCAGGGGAACCTGAGAATGCAGCCGGTGTTTCTGCCAGCTGACCATAGAGCTGATTGGAGACCAGAATGGTGCCAATCATCTCTATAGTCTAAGAATTCGGAAGCTACAAGCATTTCATCACTTCAGTTTCGCAGGATATAAACGGCGCCATTTGTAAATTGGGAAAGCATCTGATCACACCGATTTTGGTTTGATTAGATAATGTAAGGGCAGAGGAGATATCTAGACTCTGATAGACCCCAGATTTCTCAAAAAAGAATATGACAATGCCCATTGAAGTTATAGGGGTTATTTGCATTCCCTGTTATAGCATTAAAAGTGATAAAAAAAAAAAAAATGAAAGGTACAATGTAAAAATGATAAAAAAAATCCAAACAAAAAAAAAAAAAAAAAATTTGCCCCTCCCAAGCGTGCACACCTGTGTGCACAAGCCTTGACCCTGTGCCGTTATGTAAACAGCGGTTGCACCATGCATGTGAGTTATTGCCGTGAACGTCCGATCAAGGGCAGTAATTCTAACACTAGACCTCCTCTGTAAATCTAAAATGGTGGCTTTTAAAGCGCTGCCTATGGATAGTAAAAATGTTTGTTGCCATTGCATGTCATGTTTGGTATCTATTTACTCGGCATGCCATTATCTTTTATATTTTACCAAACAATTGGCCAATATATTGTTTTTGTGCATTAAAAGTAAAAAAATTTTTTTTTTTTTAAATTGCTTTTGAAAAATCACTGCGCGAGTACTATGTGCCATAAAAAATTGTAGTACCCACCATTTTATTCACTAGGGAGTCTGCTTTAAAAAAATATATAATGTTTGGGGGTTTAAATTAATTTCCTAGCAAAAAATACAGTTTTTTTTTTTTTCATGTGAACAAAAAGGCTTGGTCTTCAGGTGGTTAGAAGAGTGAATGATGTGTGGCATAAACTTCTAATGCTGGGCACAATACGCCCCCACCCCCCAAAATGACCCCTTTTTGGAAAGTAGTCACCCCAAACTATTTGCTGATAGGAATATTGAATCAATAGAAGAATTACCACAAGTTTTTGGAAAATGACAAAAATAAATTATTTTTTTACACAAAATTGTCACTTAAATGATTTACTGCTCACTCATGCCATGGGTATATGTGGAATTACTCCCCAAAATACATTTTGCTACTTCTCCCGAGTATGGGGGTACCACATTTGAAAGACTTTTTGGCAGTCTAGCCAAGTACAGGACCCCAAAATCCAATAAGCACCTTCAGGCTTTTAAAGGGCTTTATTTCCTCATTACACTTCCAGACTACCTATCACCGTTTCGGAGGCCCTGAAATGCCAGGATAGCACCTAACCCCCCAAATTACCCCTTTTTGGAAAGTAGACGCCCTAAGGAATTTGATAAAAAGCACGGTAAGTATTTTGCAGATCTCATTTGTTGCCGCAAGTTTTTGGAAAATGAAGAAAAAAAACAAAAACATATTTTTTTCTATTTTTTTTATAATTCAAAACCTTGTGAGAAAAAATGAGATCTGCAACATACTCACCATGCCTTTTTTTAAATTCCTTGGGGTGTCTACTTTCCAGAAAGGGGTCATTTGGGGGGGGGGGTTTGGGGCTATCCTGGCATGTCAGGGCCTTCAAAACTGTGATAGGTAGTGAGGAAGTGTAATGAGGAAGTTACGCACCTTAAGGCTTTCAAAGTGGTCATTGGATTTCAGGCTCCTGTATGTGGCTACGCTCCCAAAAAGTCTCACACATGTAGTATCCCCATACTCGGTAGAAGTAGCAGAATGTATTTTGGGGTGTAATTCCACATATTCCCATGGCTTGTGCGAGAAATAAATCATTTAAATGACAACTTTGTGTAAAAAAACAAAAACAAAAAAAAAAAGCAAAAATGTTTTTGTCATTTTCCAGAAACTTGTGGAAAAAGAATAAATCTTCCATGGACTCAATATGCCTCTCAGCAGATAGCTTAGGGTGTCTACTTTCCGAAAAAGTGTCATTTGAGGGTGTTTGTACTATCCTGGTATTTTAGCACCTCATGAAATGTGATGGTCAGTCAAAGTAAAAGCTATGTAAATCTATACCAAAGTTTGTAGAAGCTATAACTTTAACACAAAAAAATAAATATACACTTACTGGCATTTTTTTAACCACAAACATGTAGCAGAATACATTTTGGCCTAAATTTATGACGAAATTTTAGTTTTTTTAAGATTTTTTATGACCAAAATGAGAAAATATTGTTTTTTTTAAAAAAAAAAAAAAAAAAAAAAATTTTTCTTCAAAACCTTTTCTGGTTATAGCGCCACAAATAAAAAGTGCACAGGTGATCAAATACCACCAAAAGAATGCTCTATTTGTATTAAAAAAAGGACATAAATTTCATTTATGTACCGTATTGCATGACCGCGCAATTGTCCGTTAAAATAGCGCAGCGCTGTATAGCAAAAACATTTTGTAAATTGCAGTATCTATACCATAGTTTGTAGATGCTACAACTTTCACACAAAGCAATCAATATATACTTATTGGGATTTTTTTTACCAAAAACATATAGCAGAATACATTTTGGCCTAAATTTATAACTAACTTTGAGTTTACTATATATTTTTTATAGCTGAAAGTAAAAAATATAGATTTTCTTCAAAATATTTGGTTTTTTTTTTGTTTCTAGCGTGAAAAATAAAAAGCATACAGGTGCTCAAATACCACCGAAAGAAAGCTCTATTTGTGTGAAAAAAAGGACTTAAATTTCGTTTAGGTGCAGCTTTGCATGACCGCACAATTATCAGTTGAATTAGTGCAGCGCCAAGTAGCAAAAAGAGGCCTGGTCATTAAGGGGGGTAAATCCTCAGGAGCTCAAGTGGTTAAGATGATAGGCAACAGTAGTGGGGCATGGCCGGCTGAGGAACGGGATGGCTGCTTGAGCAGTGAGCTCCAGGAGCCGAGCCATACAACACTGACGTGGGGCAGAGGAGAGTGTCTCACCCCTGGCTGCTGTCCCATAGTCCCTGGACCCAACCTGTGGTGAAGGGGAAGCGTAAAATCAAAGAGGGGCCCCACAAATTAACAGAGTTTTTCACTCTGGTGGTTGGCCCCTCCCACCAAGACTGCGCCGGCCCTAGTGTCTGTCCCTCCGTGCGGCTGCAGAGGAGAGCCCTCGCTCCATCTCCCAGCAGACAAGCCCTGCACATACAGAGGGGACTACGCCTCCCAGCAGCCCTTTTAAAGCGAAACAGTGCCGTTCTCCTAATCACCAGCCTCCAGGTGAGCAACCTATGATTTCTATACAAAAAATCCCCCTGCGCTCCACAGAACCTAGTGACCAAAAGTTAGCTGCTATCACCTATTCTTTATACCTCAAGATATGTGCAAACAAATTATATTTATGGTGAAGCGCTCAACTTATATAAAAGTGAAAATTATCTCCTTCCAAAATACTAATAAATTATTCCAAATATACAAACTAAATAATCCTCAATCTATACAAAATATCTAGTGCAAAATCCCCACATACAAATTATACGCCCCCTGATGGTATAGTGATAATCAACTAATGCCTCTTGAACTGTGCAAAGTGATACATATATCCAATTAAATAAAATCAATTAAATGAAAAATCAATTCAAAATTATTTGTGATGCCACACTGTGCAAAATAATAAGTGTTCAATGACTTCACTCCATGCTGCAATTGTGCTCTTCGTGATATTCTTGATGTGACTCCCCTCAATAATAGCCAAAGTGCCCCCTCACCTTCCACATTCGACCCTTGCGGGTCACTGTTTTAATGCACTCAGAGATATATAGCAAAAACGCACTCGCATATCCTCCAACAGAGAGAAGCAGTTTACAATGTGCTATGGGTATACTCAGGTGTACAAAGATGGCGTCCGAACCCGGAACCGGAAGTACGTCACCCCTATGACCGGAAATACGTCGACGCGTTGCGCCACGATCACCTGGCTTCTTCAGGAATCCTGAAGAAGCCACGTGATCGTGGCGCAACGCGTCGACGTATTTCCGGTCATAGGGGTGACGTACTTCCGGTTCCGGGTTCGGACGCCATCTTTGTACACCTGAGTATACCCATAGCACATGGGAAACTGCTTCTCTCTGTTGGAGGATATGTGAGTGCGTTTTTGCTATATATCTCTGAGTGCATTAAAACAGTGTTGCACTATGGAGGTCTGTTTTTTCTTGCATATGCGCCCTGTGTTTGAGTCCGCATTGTGAGGGGAGTTATTTGAGTGGAACTCATTGCCTGGAGGAGGATCTTGATTAAGTCGGTGGAGGCAGTGGAGGAGGAAAAACCTGGCAGAGATATATTACATATATAAAGCTTTGTGACCCGCAAGGGTCGAATGTGGAAGGTGAGGGGGCACTTTGGCTATTATTGAGGGGAGTCACATCAAGAATATCACGAAGAGCACAATTGCAGCATGGAGTGAAGTCATTGAACACTTTTATTATTTTGCACAGTGTGGCAACACAAATAATTTTGAATTGATTTTTCATTTAATTGATTTTATTTAATTGGATATATGTATCACTTTGCACAGTTCAAGAGGCATTAGTTGATTATCACTATACCATCAGGGGGCGTATAATTTGTATGTGGGGATTTTGCACTAGATATTTTGTATAGATTGATGATTATTTAGTTTGTATATTTGGAATAATTTATTAGTATTTTGGAAGGAGATAATTTTCACTTTTATATAAGTTGAGCGCTTCACCATAAATATAATTTGTTTGAACCTATGATTTCTACTTCTCATACTGCTGCAAATGAGTTTATTGAACATTTGGAAGATTACCCTGCTGACACTCTGTCTTTGACCACGTCAGTATTGAAACATATGCTTGTTACCCTTAAAAGCTCATTACATAAAGATATGCTGAGTTTTGTGTCTCAAGTAAATGCAGAGGTTGAGAGTCTGGGGGAGCGCGTCAGTCATGTGGAAACTAAACTTGGGTGAGTTTTCGTCTGCCCACGAGTTAGTGGATATTCATAATGATGCGGAAGAGGAATTGAAACCGCTGAAACTAAAAGTGGCGGATCTGGAGGACCACTTGCACAGGAACAATATCAAATTTAGGAGGGTGAGCGAAACTGTCCCTGCTGCAGATCTTAGACGGTATGTCCAACTGATGATCATTGCCTTGTTACCACATGCATCAGAGGGAGATGTGATAGTGGATACAGCGCATAAGCTGCTGAAGCCTTACTTTCTTCCCAATCATGTTCCTAGGCACATTATTGCTAGAATCCTCTTCTACCATATAAAGGAGGAAGTATCTTCGCTAGAACACACAATCCACTACCGACGCCATATAATGGAATATTCCTATATGCGGATCTCTCGCAATATACCATCATTGCTCGTAAAAAAGTTAATCTTGACGAAGTTACTCCGCAATAATAATATAAAATATCAGTGGGGTTTCCCCACGAAATTGCTGATAACACAGGAAAATCGTTTACCGACTGTCAGTTCGGTGGAGGAGGAGGAGGGTTTCCGACTGGCGAAGTGGTGGGGGATTGTACTTGCAGGAGAGGAGTCAACGACCACCAAATCTTCCCCTAAGAAAGTCACTTCAGAATGAGACAAAATAGCTGGTTAACCTTATGTACTCCCATGCTTTGATAGTGCCTTGAGAGGGTGTCTCCCTGGCCCAGTACTGGGTAAAAATGCAGAGCGTCGTTGCTCGTGGTTCCCGGATATTTCCCCCAATACGTTGAAGTGATTTGGTTCACTTGCAGTTATTTGCTATTTGTTTATACTGTTTTGGACTAGGTCACTTACAGACCATTTACCGTGATCTACCAGTGAGCCAAAATAATATTAGAATACGTGCACGTGGAAGTAAGACACTGACACTTCGCAGTTTGCCAACTTCCTAAAATTCTGTTTTATTGAGGAACTAACAGTATCATTTATAGGGCTTATGATGCAGGCAAAGCATATACATTGATTGGGTGAAAAGTCCACTTGGTTTCTGCGTGTTCTTCCATCCGTGTTGATATCTTCCAATCATTTTCCCCAAAAAGACTCATTCCCTTTTATGGGGGTTGTTTACATTAAAAGATACTTTTCTCCTAATGAGTCACCTAGGGTGAGACTCCGGATGAAGGCGCCATCTTAATTATCATCATTGTTCTGTCAACCTATATCTGATTGTTTACTTAAGAGAGTAAGGAATTTTAAAGAGCAAGAAGCAGAAAGTAGCAAGACTATAAAATTGTCATTTTACTGATCATCTAATAAAACGTGGACTGTCTATCACAATCCACTACAATACTGTTTGTTGGATAAACTTAGAGAAACAGAAGAAACAAAACAGAGTATCGGCAACTGCTTTACCCCATGAATCTCTATGGTGCACTGCAATGATTTTGATTCAGGTTTGCCTATGTATCCAACTCGAAGAGAGCTGAGTGAAGTGAGTGGCTTCAAGCAGGTTAGCTATAAAGGGCCGCTGCTGTTTTCTCTTAGACCACTAGATGGCGAGCATGCGTTATCTGTTATATACTTTAGTATGGTGCTGAATATTGTAACTATGAATGCGCAGGGTCTCAATAGCCCTTGCAAACATACAGGTGAAACTCGAAAAATTAGAATATGGTGCAAAAGTTCATTTATTTCAGTAATGCAACTTAAAAGGTGAAACTAATATATGAGAGAGACTTATTACATGCAAAGCAAGATAGTTCAAGACGTGATTTGTCATAATTGTGATTTATGGCTTACAGCTCATGAAAACCCCAAATCCACAATCTCAGAAAATTAGAATATTACATGCAATCAATAAAACAAGGATTGTACATAGAATAATATGTACCACCACAGCGCTGAGCGAACTATTGGCGCTTTATAAATACTGTATAATAATAGCCTGTGGCACTGCTGAGGTGTTATGGAAGACCAGAATGCTTCAATAGCGGCCTTCAGCTCTTCTGCAATGTTCGGTCTCATGTCTCTCATCTTTCTCTTGGCAATGCCCCATAGATTCTCTATGGGGTTCAGGTCAGGCGAGTTTTCTGGCCAATTAAGCGCCGTAATCCCACGGTCATTGAACCAGGTTTTGGTGCTTTTGGCAGTGTGGACAGGTGCCGAGTCCTGCTGGAAAATGAAGTCCGCATCCCCATAAAGCTTGTCTGCGGAAGGAAGCATGAAGTGCTCCAAAATCTCCTGGTAGACGGCTGCGTTGACCCTGGACTTAATGAAGCACAGTGGACCAACACCAGCAGATGACATGGCTCCCCAAATCAACACAGACTGTGGAAACTTGGAAAACTGTGGAAACACACTGGACTTCAAGCTTCTTGTAGTGTGTGCCTCTCCATTCTTCCTCCATACTCTGGGTCCATGGTTTCCAAATGAAATGCAAAAGTTGCTCTCATCCGAAAAGAGGACTTTGGACCACTGAGCAACAGACCAGGTCTGTTTTTCTTTAGTGTAGGTAAGACGCTTCTGATGTTGTTTGTTGTTCAGGAGCGGCTTGACAAGAGGAATACGACATTTGAAGCCCATGTCCAGGATCAGTCTGTGTGTGGTGGCTCTTGGTGCACTGACTCCAGCCTCAGTCCACTCCTTGTGAAAGTCCAACACTTTTGAATGGCCTTTTCCTGACAATCCTCTCCAGGCTGCAGTCATCCCTGCTGCTTGTGCATCTTTTTCTTCCACACTTTTCCCTTCCACATAACTTTCTATTAATGTGCTTTGGTACAGCGCTTTGGGAACATCCAACTTCTTTTGCAATTACCTTTTGAGGCTTTCCCTCCTTTTTGGAGGGTGTCAATGATGGTTTTCTGCACAACTGTCAGGTCAGCAGTCTTTCCCATGATTGTGATTCCTACTGAACCAGACTGAGAGACCATTTAAAGGCTCAGGAACCCTTTGCAGGTGTTATGGCTTAATTAGCTGATTAGATTGGGACACTTTGAGCCTAGAATATTGCACCTTTTCACAATATTCTAATTTTCTGAGATTGTGGATTTGGGGTTTTCATGAGCTATAAGCCATAATCATCACAATTATGACAAATCACGGCTTGAACAATCTTGCTTTGCATGTAATGGGTCTATCTCATATATTCGTTTCACCTTTTAATTTGCATTACTGAAATAAATGAACTTTTGCTCAATATTCTAATTTTTCGAGTTTCACCTGTAGTATGATGTGGAGAGAGGCACAGAAACTGCATGGAGATATTGTTTGTGTGCAAAAGATGCATTTTTCCACTAACAAACACCTGCGATGCTCCTACCACCAGTACCCCAGGTATTCACGATTAATGCCCCTGTGAAAAAATGTGGGGTTCTAATAGCCATTAAAAGCTTTGTAACATTTTCCTTCCACTCCCTGGAGTGTGATAGGAAGGGACGATACATAATAATGTTGTGTGCATTGAATAATGTTCTCTACACGATAGTCAATTTATATGCCCCTAATGTCAACCAAATTTCCTTTCAACTCCCTGAAGAAGAAAGTCCTGAAAATCCAGAAGGGTTTCTTACTCTACTGTGGTGATTTTAATGCGGTTATCCACAAATTTTTGGATGTCTCGGGCCAGTCCTGTGGAGTAAGGTATTCTATGGCACCAACTATACAGGAATCAAATCTTTATGATCCTTGGAGATGTCTCCGTGACTCTGAGAAAGATTTCACATATTACTCAGCTCCGCATGGGTCTTACTCTAGGATTGATTATTTTTTAAACGATATCTACCTTCTGCAACATGTTACTAAAGCAACAATTCATCCCATGACATGGTCAGATCACGCGCCTATTTCTAATAGTATTGAGGAGTCATTGCGATTTTCACCAGTATTCCTGTGGCATAATGACACCTTTATGTTTGCTAACCCCAATACTTGCACATTTCTAAATCTTTGCCGGAGTATTTTGATCTCAATGCCTCTTCAGATGCGGATGTTTTTAATATTTGGTGTGCGCATAAGACCTTCTGCTGGGGCTTTTTACTACAGATAGCCTCTAGGGAGAAAAACCGTAGACAAAAGATCATGTGAGAACTGCTTTCCAAGATCTCTAGCTTGGAATCTCAACATAAACGAGGTCTCTCCCCTACAGTGTTAGCGGAATTACAGACTAATAGATTAGCCCTTTAAAAATATCCTATTACTCCAACACGAAAAATTCCTCAGAAGGGCCAAAACTAACTTATACCCAGGGTAATAAAGCCGGAAAAATGTTGGCTTCCTACATAAATGTCAAACAGACTAAGACTAAAATCCTCTCGTTGATTGACCCTCAGTCTCAGGAAAGTCTTCCATCCCAATAGAATCGCAGTAGCCTTTCGGACCTACTATACTCAATTTATATATTCTGAAAGATGATTCACATACACCTCAACCTACCCTTGAACTTATCAATCATTTTTTTGCAAATATATCCTTACCTCAATTGGTGCAGGCTAAGCTGGATTTTCTAAATCAACCTATATTAGATACTGAGATTGTAGCCGCTATTAAAGCACTGCTGAAGGGGAAGTCACCTGGGGCCGATGGGTTTGCTGCAGAATACTACAAAGAATTTCAATATATATTATTACCCCATATTAAGAAGGTGTTCTTGCAGGCGGTACAAAATATTACTTTTCCCTCAGAGATGCTTAAAGCAATTGTCACCTTGCCTAAACTGGGGAAATCCCCCGACTGCCCCCAAAATTTCTATCCAATATTCTTACTCAATACGTATCTTAAGATTTATGCTAAAATTTTAGCTAGCTGATTGTTAACCGTAACTCCTTCTCTTATCCAATCAGATCAAGTAGGGTTCGTTAAAGGTAGGCAAGCAGCGGATGGCACGTGCAGAGTACTTAATCTATTGTGGATTACTGAATTGCGTAAATTGCAAACGGTTTTCCTGGCATTGGATGCTGAGAAGGCATTCGATAGAGTTCATTGGCAGTATCTCGACTCCACTCTTTTGCAATTTCGATATCAATGGCTATATCAAATCGGCCATTTCGGCATTATATAGAGTGCCCTCCGCACACGTTTTTATGTCCAGTGCCTTTCTTATCACAAATGGAACCAAACAGGGATGTCCCCTTTCCCCTATTATTTTTTCTTTGTAGAAAAGATAATATAGCTAGCGCTAAATGTATATATTAAAATTTATATATATTCAAATGAATTAAAAGCAGCTAGCACTCTGGGTATAGGTAACAGTCCCAGAATCACAATTTCTAAAATATTGGTGCAGCACTAAAAAAAAAAATGCATGCCATAAATTCCGTAAATGCATGTGACTTAAATGCATATGTGAGTGAAGTGCTGAAAGTGCAATATTAATATAACTAGTTCAAGATGACCTAAAATGCAATAAAATAAGTTCATCAGAACATTCGTGAATTAAAACGTCTCTTGTGCAAAGATATCAGCTGAAGAAGTGCCTATGATTGGCACGTGAAGTTATCCGTGAAGAGTAACTGTGCAAAAGCTGGTAAAAGGAAATCTACCCTTGGTACGGATGTACACTCACCAGACCATAAATTATAATGCGCATTGATTATAATACATTGCACATCTGGGGGTGCAGCGGTATGCTGACAGCTATGGGGTCATCCGTCAGGGTGGGTGCCTGGTGGTCCTGGGGGGAATTGGCTCAGCCACAGGAGCCAGAAAGGTGCTTATAGTGTAGTTTTTTATTTAAGGTAATAATAGCAAGTAACAGAAACGTATCCAAATGGAGTAATTAAATAAATGAATAAAGTACCAAAATGGCCGCCGCTCATCAGTAGCTGCAGCTAGAGGGCTCCACCCAACGTGTTTCGTGTAATAACACGTCCTCAGGGGTACACCCATTGCTGACACCTTTCAAAACTCTCTATATATAGCCCGCAAGGCTCCAAAAGACCATGAGGTGACCATGGCCATTTTTGCCTGTGATCCGTTGTCATGTGACAACCGCGGCCATCTTGCCGGAGTCTGGGCCAGGTTAGATGGCAGCCATTTTCTTGGAGGGGATGGTGTATTATCACCAGAGTGATTGTGAGAACCAGGACTGAGCAGAATAGCTGCTCCAAAGCTCGGGGGGAGGGGGGGAGGGAAGAATATCTTCATAGAAAAGTAAAATAAGGGCACATAGAATGTGTCAAAAACTGGGAAAAACAGGATTTTTAAATATGTATTATAATGATGTCAAATGTAATCTGATGAATAAAACGTTAATGACACATATTGAATAGTAAAATTCACAGAATACTGTAATCTGCTTATGGTTTAACCAAATACTGTAATAGCTATACAAAGATAAGATAAAAATAAATAAAAGAGTTATCAGAACTATAAATACCAAATGCACAAAATATATAAACGCATAAAATAGGGGGAAAAAGAAAACCGTGTGCATATGAATGAAGTGAGATGAATATGAGTGACTGTATAAAATTCCTTAAAAGTTGTCACAATACTATAATTAAGAGCATAAAAGGTGCAGAAAAATGCATACATAAAAATAGTAATAATGATGGATTCTATTTTGATCGCAGATATTCTTTAACATTCGTAAAATGTTAAACGGTAAAAGTAATAGTAGTGGTTGGGATTCATGCCTTTCAGGATATATGCGAAGACAACATAGTCTATATAAAATTACATACGTATAGAAGGAGATGAACCCAGAATATAATAGGATCCTAATCTGTGTATTTATAAAACATTATATTCGTCCATTGTTAAGTGGACGTTTGACAGGATATATGGTATTTTTTAAAAAGGTTTTAGTTATACAGTCACATTTTAATGATATGGATATGGTAAATAAAATATTCATTTTCAGTTTTTATCAATAAAACAATTTGTCTATTTCAGCGTTATGGCCTAGAGGTGCCAGTGATTTCATCTCAAATATCCACTTAGTTTCTATATGGGATATTTTCCTGCGTTTATTACATCCCTTCCAGTGGTGGGCTAAGAATGTCAATACCCACAAATTTCAGACTGTGGATCTCTATGGTGCACATCCCTATAGTGTTTGGACAACGAATGTTCTTTATACCCTTTCCTAATATTGTAAACCTGTTCTCTCATTCTATACCTCCTTGTGGTTCTTCCAATATACTGTTTATTGCAGGAGCATTCAAGGAGATATACCACATGTTTACTGTTGCACATGATAAATTTTATCAATTTGGTAATTCTTATTAGTAACACTCGAAGCGAAGGATGTGACTTTTAGTAGTCTATTCTTGCTTAAAACACAGATCGGGCACTTTTACATGGGTAAAATCCCTTAATGTTCCCAAATAATTTAATCTGATTAGGTGGTTTGATAATATTAGGGGCTATTTTGTCTCTGACCGTTGGTGCTCTTCTAAAGACTATTTCTGGTCTTGATGGTAAATTACTCTTTTTTTAAAATTGGGTCATTGGTTAAAATATTCCAGTGCTTATTAAAAGTGTGTCTGACTTGGTAATGCTGGATGGAATAGTTGGTTATAGAAGGACACACCATCTGGGTTTTGGTTTTATTGGTGTTATTAGTAATCAGGGTGCATCTGTCCAAATCTGCCACCGATTGGATAGCTTTGTCTAAAGAAATATTTGTGTATCCTTTTTCCAGAAAACTTTTAGTTTAGAACGTTTGCTTGGAGATAAAAGTCGGACATGGCACGGTTTCTGCGATTTCTCATGAATTGTCCTTTAGGAATATTATTCAGCCAGGATGGATGGGTGGCAGCTGTCTCTTGGGATAAAACTATTCGTGTTTTTTTTTTTTTTTTTTTTTTTTTTTTTTTTTAAAAGTCTTAGTAATAATCTTCTTTCCATCGTTCATCAATGTCAGATCCAAAAAATCTATTTCATTTCGGCTGTATGAGTTGGTGAGTTTGATATTAAAGGAATTGTAGTTGAGTGTGTTGATGAAATTATTAAGAGGGGTTTCTTCTTGCCATATGAATAAGATATCCTCTATATATCTAATGTAAAAGATTAGTTCCAGCCATTCTCTGGCATAGATGATATCCTCCTCCCATCGAGCCATAAATAGATGACTAGGGGCAAATTTGGCTCCCATAGCCACCCCTCTGATCTGCAAATAGTGTTGTTACCCAAACCAGAAATAGTTGTGTTTCATCGCAAAATCCAGTAAGTTTAAAATAAACTGTTTGTGAGCATTATTATAGTCAGATGTTGTGTAAAAAGTATTTAACCGCCTCCATTCCATCATCATGGTTGATGTTGGTAAACAAGGATTCGACATCCGCTGTGACCAGGTAGGTATTAGAAGTCATGTTAATGCTTTTTATATCCGAGTACCTGTTTTGTATCGATCAGGTATGGGGGAGTGGTTTGTACAGGTGGCTGTAGGAATATGTTGTGTTCACCTGCCCTTGCCAGTAAGGAGTCTATCCCACTTAAAATGGGTCTTCCTGGTGGGTTCTTCTGGTCTTTATGTATTTTTGGTAACCAATACACCCTGTTCCAAATTATTATGCAAATGATATTTTTCTCATTTACCTAAATTATTTATGTAAATAACAGTCAGCATAATTCTCATGATATCAACTATTAAGAGTACAATTCAAATTTTATTGAACAAACCTCCTAATAACAGTATTTATATTTTTTTAAACATAAAAAACAATGCACTGTTCCAAATTATTAAGCACAGTAAGTTTCAAAACACTTTTATAGGTTGTAAAGAACTGAAAATTGTCATTTGTTGTGTTTGCAGCATATTTACTGAAATCAAAAGCTATTTCAATCAAACTTTTAACAACATTTTAACTTTTTAAATATTTTAACAGGTCACCTTACATTTTAACATAGGACCCCTTATTTGATAGCAGCTTCACAAGTCTTGCATCCATTGAACTTGTGAGTTTTTGGACAGTTTCTGCTTGAATGTGTTTGCAAGATGTCAGAATAGCCTCCCAGAGCTGCTGTTTGGATGTAAACTTCCTCCCACCCTCCTAGATCTTTTGCTTGAGGATGCTCCAAAGGTTCTCAATAGGATTGAGGTCAGGGGAGGATGGAGGCCACACCATGACTTTCTCTGCTTTTATCCCCATAGCAGCCATTGATGCAGAGGTATTCTTTGCAGCATGAGATGGTGCATTGTCATGCATGAAGATGATTTTATTACGGAAAGCATAGTTCTTCCTTCTGTACCAGGGAAGAAAGTGGTCAGTCATAAACTCCACATACTTTGCAGAGGTCATCCTTACACCTTCGGGGACCCTAAAGGGGCCGACCAGCTCTGTTCCTGCGATTCCGGCCCAAAACATGACTCCACCACCGCCTTGCTGATGTTGCAGCCTTGTTGGAAGAGGGTGGCCGTCCACCAACCATCCACTACTCCATCCATCTGGACCATCCAGGGTTGCACGGCACTCATCAGTAAACAGGACTGTTTGAAAATTAGTCTTCTTGTATTTTTCTGCCCAATGCAGCCGTTTCTGCTTGTGAGCATTGGTTAGTGGTGGCTGAATAAAAGGTTTATGTACAGTTGCAAGACTCTGGAGGACTCTACACCTTGATGTCCGTGGGACTCAAGAGGCACCAATAGCTTCAAATATCTGTTTGCTGCTATGTAGTGGTATTTTAGCAGCTTCTCTTGATCCGATGCATGGCTCTGGCAGAAATCTTCCTCAATGTGCCTAAATCTGCACAAATCCGTCTGTGCTCTGAATCGGCCACAAATCTCCTAATAGTGCGATGATCACGCTTAAGTTTTTGTGAAATATCAAATGTTTTCATACCTCGTCCAAGGCATTGAACTATTTCACTCTTTTCGGCAGCAGAGAGATCCTTTTTTCTTCCCCATATTGCTTGAAAATGGTGCGCTGCTTAATAATGTGGAACACCCTCCTTTTTAGTAGTTTTTCCTTAAATTGGGCTCACCTGCCAATTATCACAGGTGTCCGAGTTTGTTTTCAGTGATCCAAAGAGCCCTGAGACACAATGCCATCCATGAGTTAAACTGAAAAACAAAATATTTAATCTTTGTGACACTTAAATGGAATTTGCATAATAATTTGGAACAGGGTGTAGAAGTTTGCACCCCAGGCTAAGTTAAACAAATTCCAAGCATATGTGGATATACATAAATTTGTGAGTAGTGTATCCATCAAGAAATATTTCCTACAAAACCCCGTTTACAAGAGATTATACATCTTCACGAAGCAGAACACAATCTGGTCTCAGAAATCCTTCTTTATTTAACAACCTGCATATTACCATTTTTAAAAACATGGTGTTAAAGGATTTGGAAAATTTAAGAATAAAACGCACTCATCAAACAGAGACTATCTCTAAAGGGATTTCAAGTTTGCTCAACAACAAACCCCTAGTGATTCGACCTGCAGATAAGGGAGGTGGAGTAGTGGTAATGGACAAGACCCAATACATCACTGAAGCAATGAGAATACTCAGTGAGGAGGCTACTTATTTGAAGATTGATAAAAATCCTACTCTGATGTAGTAAAAGGAATTAAAAGCTTTAATAAACTCAGGTTATACCCAGGGGATTATCTCTAAAAAAGAGAGTGAATTCCTTTGTCCTATAGTGCCAAAACTACTAATCTTCTATTGGATACCAAAAATACATAAATACCAGAAGAACCCACCAGGAAGACCCATTATAAGTGGGATAGACTCCTTACTGGCAAGGGCAGGTGAATACATCGGCCTATTCCTACAGCCACTTGTACAAACCACTCCCTCATACCTGATCGATACAAAACAGGTACTCAGACATAAAAAGCATTAACATGACTTCTGATACCTACCTGGTCACAGTGGATGTCGAATCCTTGTATACCAACTCAACCATGATGATGGAATGGAGGCTGTTAAATACTTTTTACACAATGTTTCTGATTATAATAATGCTCACAAACCCGTTTATTTTAAACTTACTGCATTTTGCGATGACACACAACTATTTTTAGTTTGGACAACACTACTATTTGCAGATCAGAGGGGTGGCTATTGGAGCCAAATTTGCCCCTAGTCTAGCGAATTTATGGCTCAATGGGAGGAGGATATCATCTATGCCAGAGAATGGCCGGAACTAATCTCTTACAGAAGATAGATATATATATATATATATATATATATATGATCTCTTATTCATATGGCAAGGAGAAGAAACCCCTCCTTAATTTCATCAACACACTCCACTACAATTCCCTTAATATCGGACTCACCCACTCGTACAGCTGAAATGAAATTGATTTTTTGGATCTGACATTGATGAACGATGGAATGAAGATTATTACTAAGATGTTTAAGAAAACGGACTGGAATAGTTCCCGAGAAAGCTGCCACCATCCATCCTGGCTGAATAATATTCCTAAAGGACAATTCACGAGAATTTGCAGAAACTGACATGTCCGACTTTTATCTCCAAGCAAACATTCTAAAGAAAAGATTTCTGGAAAAAGGATACACTTGTATATCTTTAGACGAAGCTATCCAATCGGTGGCAAATTTGGACAGAAGCACCCTGATTACTTATAACACCAATAAAACCAAAACCCAGATGGTATGTGCTTTTTATAACCAACTATTCCATCCAGCATTACCAAGTCAGACACATTTTTAAAAAAGCACTGGAATATTTTAACCAATTACCACATCCTTCGCTTCGAGTGTTACTAATAAGAATTACCAAATTGATAAATTTATCACGTGCAACAGTAAACATGTGGTATATCTCCTTGAATGCTCCTGCAATAAACAGTATATTGGAAGAACCACAAGGAAAAGGAGGTATAGAATGAGAGAACATGTTTTACAATATTAAAGGGTATAAAGAACATTCGTTGTCCAAACACTATAGGGACGTGCACCATAGAGATCCACAGTCTGAAATTTGTGGGTATTGACATTCTTAGCCCACCACTGGAAGGGATGTAATAAACGCAGGAAAATATCCCAATTAGAAACTAAGTGGATATTTGAGATGAAATCACTGGCACCTCTAGGCCATAACGTTGAAATAGACATACATTGTTTTATTGATAAAAGCTGAATATGAATATTTTATTTACCATATCTATAATCATTAAAATGTGACTGTATAACTAAAACCTTTTTAAAAAATACCATATATCCTGTCAACCGTTCACTTAATAATGGACGAATATAATGTTTTATAAATACACAGATTAGGATCCTATTATATTCTGGGTTCATCTCCTTGTATACGTATGTAATTTTATATAGACTATATTGTCTTCGTATATATCCCACAAGGCATGAATCCCAACCACTACTATTACTTTTACCGTTCTTAACATTTTATATTAATTTTACGAATGTTATTAACGAATATCTTCGATCAAAATAGAATCCATCATTATTACTATTTTTATATATGCATTTTTCCGCACGTTTTTATACTCAATTTTTTATAGTATTGTAACAACTTTTATAAGTATTTTTATACAGTCACTCATATTCATCTTATGCACACTGCGTTTTTTTTTTTTTCCACCCATTTTATATGTTTATATATTTATTTTGTGCATTTGGTATTTATAGTTCTGATAACTCTTATTTGTTTTTATATATCTTATCTTTGTATAGCTATTACAGTATTTGGTTAAACCATAAGCAGATTACATTATTCTGTGAATTTTACTATTCAATATGTGTCATTAACGTTTTATTCACAGTAGGGGTTACTATCCGGTTACATTTTACATCGTTATAATACATATTTAAAAATCCTGTTTTTCACAGTTTTTGCCACATTCTATGTGCCTTTTTTATTTTACTTTTTTATGAAGACTTTATTTTCCCCCAAGGTTTGGAGCAGGTATTCTGCTCGGTCCTGGTTCTCACATTCACTCTGGTGATAATACACCATCAAACACAAATGCTCCTGCGCTTGGGGATGGACTCGATTCAGGCTACAACCACATTAAGAATGTCCTGGAACATGCACACCTTGCTGCCCTCAAATGGACCGGGGAAATCCAAATATACTGAATGAGGAAAGACAAAACAGAGGGCGCACAGGCCTAGTGCTTTACCATAAAAAATGTTTGATAAAAAATAAAGTAGGTGTTGTACTCACAAACGACAAAGTCAAGGCACATCTTAACAGAACAGCTGGGTCAACACCGCGCTGAGTAACAGTCCGCAATAGGGAGTGTAGACCTCCAAAAGGCTGACGCGTTTCGAGGACTTGCCTCTTCCTCAGAGCCAACTGACCAAATGTCTGCTCCCTCTTTTATATGCTCACTACTAGTTAAACCAAAGGTCACATGGGCCATCCTGGACACTCCCCTGTGCAGGTGGAGGAGTCACAGTGGCAATTGACATAGTGTAAGTAAACACGAAAGGTCTATACAAATAAATATATATATATATGTATATATGTGTGTGTATGTGTGTGTGTGTATATATATATATATATATATATATATATATATATATATGTGTGCATAAATAAAACCATTGAAACTAGTGACAATCATAAAATCATATGAACCATAAGAAGTGTGCACAGTGAAAAATAAATAAATGGAAAGTTACACATATATAAAATAAAAAAATAATAATAAAAAAATAATAATAAAAAACCTTCCCTGGTGATGCACTGCACTGCTCGCCTTTAAATAAATGGATGGATGGATGAGCAACGCTACGAAGCTGCCTAGTGCTCTGCTTGCCATAGACAACCATGGGACATGGATTCAATATAGAGAGTAGATCTGAAACCCAGCAGAGACACTTATTAATTTATAGAGATGCAGCCTACAGGGTGTGTGCTATCATTCTAGTATAGTCATATGATGAAACGTAGGCATGTGTGGCAATGTAGTGCACCATGGAAGGATATGTATATGCGATACTATATACAAGAACAAAGGAGATAAATCACTAGTAAAACATAAATGTTGCAATAAAACGTTACAAAAAACTTCTTAATATGGTTCACAAAGTTTAAATAAAATAAAATTAAATAAGTATTGTTACAATATAGTGTAATATCTGGTAAAATAGGTATAGTGTATGGTATATGTGTGTATGCATAGACATGGAAGCATAAGAAATATAAATATATAGGAAATTAACAAAGAAAAAATAAATATATATATATATATATATATATATATATATATATATATATATATATAAAAATTAATAATTATATAAAAAATGTATAAAAGATGTATATGTGTGTAATATATAAGAATAATATAAAAATGTCAAAGGTGTTATGGAACAAGCACTTGCAGGATGAGAAAGCAGTGCTCGAAGAGAACTCACTGGACAACATGTGTGCGCACGTGTGTGTAACATGTCCACATGAGCAACTGCTTTTTAGTAAAAAACATGTATGTATATACATACATACATACATACATACATACATACATACATACATACATACATAAACCCACACACACATATGGAAACTGAATGAAAAAATGGGTGACCAATGAATGACCCATAGACACAAGCGCATGGGAATGCGGTCATACGCATTCGCGCCTAAGGGTGACACAATAAATATGAAGTGAGCAACCTAATGTGTAAGGATGCAGGGTAATGGTAGCTATACTGATGATACTATAGTAATCATAGCTGATGAATATATCTAAAGCATACATCTGTAGTGGATGGTGTACCCACTATAGGTCACAAGGGAAATGATGGAACTAGCACTAAAGAGGGGGGGAGAGAAAAAAAGGATGAGAGTAGGACTCTAGGGAACATGTGCAGCTCAGCAGAAGGTACCTATGCATAACGGGGAGTCAGTGGATGACCCCATGTATCTCAAGATCTTCATTAAGCCCAGTGGGTGAGTGGGAACCCAGAGTGAAGATCCAATAGGTCTCCCTCTTACAAAGTCTTTTGGAATTTTCTTCCACCATCTGAATCTCCTGTGATGGATTCAATCCCAAATACTTTCATGCCTGATGGATCACCACTGTGTGCCTCCTGAAAGTGCCGTGGTACGGAATATTTGTTTTTGCCTTTATTGCTTTCCTTGTAATTAATGATGTTACATTTGTGTTCGCCAAACCTGACCCTCAAGGGGCGCATGGTTCGGCCAACATATAGGAGACCACAGGGACAGATGAGCCCATAGATCACAAAAGAAGTACCACAGTTGATGAACTGCTTAATCTTATATGTACGGCCATTGGTGCCAGCCACCTCTTTCTTTCTGTGGCACATGTATTTGCAGGTTCCACAATTGCTCACACCGCATTTGAAACTGCCCCTTTGATCAAACAGGGCAGACGAAGGATTGACTGTATTACTGGCACCAGCAAGAGGCTTCTTAATTCTACTGGGTGCTATGTGACTCCTGAGATCCCTAGGTTTCCTGAACACAATTTCGGGTCTGGGGGCAAGGCTCTGACCAAGAACTGGGTCCTGCTTAAGAATTTTCCAATGCTTTTGGATGCTTCGCTGTATGTTGAAGGCTTTAGTATTGAACCTGGTGCAAAACCTGACCTGGTTATTAAATTTATTGTTGGGGTCTTTAGTGGCTTTTTTGGCAGCTGTGTGTGGTATATGCAGTGGACTCTCTTCATATTGGCCCCAATACTTCTGGTATGCTTCCTCTATGTGGACCTCACTGTAGCCTTTTTCAAGGAACTTGGTCCTCAGGATGGCACTCTGTTCCTCATAATCACCTCTGGTGGTGCATGTTCTCCTTAACCTGCAGTACTGACCAAAAGGGACATTACGGATCCATTTGGGGTGGTGATGGCTACTAGCGTGCAAGTAGGAATTGCCTGCGCTAGGCTTGAAATGCATTTTAGAGCAGATGTTGCCATCAGAGTCTGTCCGTAGTTCAAGATCTAGGAATACCAGACTGTTGGCATCCACCACATGTGTGAAGCCGATTCCAAAGGGGTTATTTTGGCAGTGTGCAAGAAACCCATCCAGATCCTCGCCTGACCCTTGCCAGATGATTAAGATATCGTCTGAATATCTGGCGTACAGGGCCAGATTGCCCCGATAAGGGTTGTTGTTCCATATTGATTCCTCCTCCCAATACCCCATGAAGAGGTTTGCATAGCTAGGGGCAAATCTAGCTCCCATAGCCGTGCCTCTAATTTGTCTGTAGAAGTTGAAAGAAGTAATTATGTGTGAGGGTATAATGGATGGCTTTTTGTAGGAAAGCTACTTGAATGGAAGGTATGTCACTATTGTCCAAAAAGTGTTTGATGGCAAACATGCCATATTGATGTGCGATGGATGTGTAAAGCGAAGTGACATCCAAGGATAACCATTTATATTCTGGACACCACTTAGAGGAAGATAGGATCGCCAACATATGCCCAGAGTCTCGGACATAGGATGGTAGACTCACGACTAGTTCTTGGAGGAAATAATCAATGTAGCATCCCAAATTGCTGGAGATGCTATCAATGCCAGCTATGATGGGTCTACCAGGGGGATTAGTCAGGTCTTTGTGAATTTTTGGTATATGGTAAAAATAAGGGGTCAGTGGGTGTTGTTTGAGCAGGAATTGATATTCATTGTTTGATAGTATTTTATTGGTCAGAGCCTCATCCAGCAACCCTTTTAAAGCATCTTTGTATTCCGGTAGGGGGTCTCTGCGGAGCTGTTCGTAGTTGTTACAATCTCCTATCAGTCTAAAGGCTTCCAAAAGACATACATCTTTGTCCTAGATGACCAGACCACCCCCTTTGTCAGCTTGTCTTATGATAATATCATCTCTGTTTTGTATGCGAGTCATAGTGATGTCAAGGTTCTCGCCCCCGAAACAGTGTGAGATGGTTTTTGTAATGCTATGATGTTTGTTATGTTCGCAGATCCTCTTGATATCCTCAAACACCATGTCATAAAAAGTTGGGATAAAATTCCCTTTAACCCAATGTGGATAAAAGGTGGAGGCAGGTTTGAAGGTTGTGTGAATGATGCTGTCTTTAACTGTTGACACGTGATCATCAAGGGCCAGTGCAAACCCATCACATTCATCTTCCTGTAGTAAACTTTCCAGCAAGGGAAGTGCGGGATCATTGCTAATGGAGCTGGTATTAGGTAACTGCTCTACCTGAGGAACTGCAGTCATTAGAGGTTCTTTTTTGAGGGTGAAATACCTCTTGACAGTGAGGTTTCTGACATATTTGTTGAGATCTATAAATATTTCAAATAGATTAGGAGGATTTTTGGGAGCAAAATTGAGGCCTTTCCGTAATAAATTCAGTTCTCTGTCTGTGAACACCGCACTGGATAGATTATAGATTTTAATGGTGGAGTGTGTAGTGGTTACCTCCTTCCTCTTTTTGTTATTCTTTCCTCCTCTCTTTCCCCTCCTAGTCCTCCTTCTCTCTTTCTCCCCAAACGTTTGGATATGACAGGACTCTGCTGATGGACAGGTGTGGGGGTGGCATTCCCCGCAATACCTCTCTAAAAAAGAGGGGGAACTGGGTGGGTGGTTGATGCTAGGTGAATTGCAGGGCGAAATGTTTCTGATGTTGGCATGGGTACCCTCTTTGATGTTGGTATGATGGTAGGATGAGAGGGAAGCTGATGTGCCAGGATGAGGGTGGTCTAGGGGAGGGGTGCTGCCCTTTGGTGCACGTACAGATAGGTGCTCCTGAGGGGGGGGGGACCCCTATGGGGGTCTCTAGATGTAAGGTGGGAGGAGTTCCTGTGGTAATATAGAGTGGAAGAGGTTTGTGGCTTATTGTGAAAGTTGTTGTGGTGGTGTTTGTGGATGTTGTTGTTGTTGGACTCTGTACGTTTCTGATTGCCACCCCGTTTGCCTTTACCATGGGTACTATTGCTTCCAAAATGGTGCTTAGGAGCTGCAGCTCTGACCCCTTTATCCATTTCTGAATGATGTGTGGGAAAGACCCTGTTCCAGTTGAACTCCCGCCCTAGTTGGTAGTCCAGTCTGTCTCTCTCAAATTTCCCAGATTTTTTACTGATTAGATCTGTTTCAAAGTGAACTATGTCATCATTAATATTATTATCCCAAGTGTTGAAGGAATCAAGGTCTGAGTAAGTGGCCAGATCATCTTGCAGATCTTTGAGATCTGCTCTGATTTTGCAAAGATTCCTTTCCCTCTGTGCTATGATGGACCTGAGGAGTATTTTATTACATTCTCTAAGTTTATCAATCCATTCAGTTTTCAAATCATCCTCTAGCCAGGTACACATCTTAGTGAGTCTGAGTCCCCTTGGGATTCTATTGACTTCTAAATATTTTTCCAGCACTAGAATGTCCCACCATTGTGACATCTTTTTCCAATGTATGCTTCAGTTTATGAAATCACAAAATCATAGTCTCCTCTCTGCTAGGAGAGTCAAAACTAGTAGTTGGAATGTCATGGTTCCCTTTGGGTAATTCATAGGAGTTGATGCTGTTCGTAAAGCCCTTTGCTAAGGACAGGCGTCTTAATTCTCTTTCTTCAATGGATAATACCATACTGCTGTGCAGACGATGATTGTAATGATTGAGTCTCTGGATCCCGAGCAGCTGGAGTCCCCTTGAGAGAACAAAGAACCAGCAAACACAAATGCTCCTGCGCTTGGGGATGGACTCGATGCAGGCTACAACCACATTAAGAATGTCCTGGAACATGCACACCTTGCTGCCCTCAAATGGACCGGGGAAATCCAAATATACTGAATGAGGAAAGACAAAACAGAGGGCGCATAGGCCTAGTGCATTACCATAAAAAATAAAGTAGGTGTTGTACTCACAAACGACAATAAAGTCAAGGCACATCATAACAGAACAGCTGGGTCAACACCATCCCCTCCAAGAAAATGGCTGCCATCTAACCCGGCCCAGACTCCGGCAAGATGGCCGTGGTTGTCACATGACAACGGATCACATGCAAAATGGCCACGGTCACCTCATGGTCTTTTGGAGCCTTGCGGGCTATATATGGGGAGTTTTGAAAGGTGTCAGCAATGGGTGTACCCCTGAGGACGTGTTATTACACAAAACACGTTTGGTGGAGCCCTCTAGCCGCCGCTACTGATGAGCGGCGGCCATTTTGGTACTTTATTAATTTATTTATTTTATTACTCCACGTGGATACATTTTTATGTTAACTGCTATTATTGCCTTAAATATACTACACTATAAGCACCTTTCTGGCTCCTGTGGCTGAGCTAATTCGCCCCAGGACCACCAGGCACCCACCCTGACGGATGACCCCGTAGCTG
Organism: Staurois parvus; assembly: GCF_062004578.1. Classification (NCBI taxonomy): domain Eukaryota; kingdom Metazoa; phylum Chordata; class Amphibia; order Anura; family Ranidae; genus Staurois; species Staurois parvus. Next base: position 1,965,502 of record NW_028318828.1, on the reverse strand, counting down.
TCAGCATACCGCTGCACCCCCAGATGTGCAATGTATTATAATCAATGCGCATTATAATTTATGGTCTGGTAAGTGAACATCCGTACCAAGGGTGGATTTCCTTTTACAAGCTTTTGCACAGTTACTCTTCACGGATAACTTCACGTGCCAATCATAGGCATTTCTTCAGCTGATATCGTTGTACAAGAGACGTTTTTAAATTCACGAATGCTCTGATGAACTTATTTTATTGCATTTTAGGTCATCTTAAACTAGTTATATTAATATTGCACTTTCAGCACTTTACTCAGATATGATTTTAAGTCACATGCATTTACAGAATTTGACAATCATTTTTTTTAGCGCTGCACTAATATTTTAGAATTTTTTTTTTTTCTCTAGTGATGGCACCCTTAGCGACTTCAATTAGAGCGAACCCCTTGATCTTGGGTATTCGAACGGCAAATGTCTCTCAAAAAATTGGCCCCTCCGCAGATGATGGGATACCATAACGGATCCATTAACTTCCTTAACAGCAGTCTCCTCTACACTCCAAATATTTGGCGACATCTCCTACTACAAACTCATTGTTACTAAATCCTGTGCATTCCCTTTAAATCTACCAAAAGCGCTGTTACACTGTATTAAAAATAAAATTTTTGTATAGCTGGTCCTCAACGCGTCTGGAATATCTGGGTTTCCGGGTGTCTTCTCTTTCTTCTAGTATGTACAAGGCCAATTAGGAACTATACAAGGTGATCTTAACAGAGCTATTAGCAATTGGTAAACATGAGCTTTCGTGGTTGGGCAGAATAGCAACCTTTAAGATGTTGATCCTGCCTAAACTTTTATACTATTTTTTAGAATGATCCTGATACTCATCCCTTATTATTACTTTAGTAAACTAGATATTGCATTGAGAAAATTTGGGGGGAGCAGGAGGTCCAGAGTCCCGTTTTCGGCTCTCATTAAGCATAAATCTGGAGGGGGGGGGGTAGGTCTCCCTGCTGCATATACTTGCTATCATGCTGCACTACTAGATCAACTTCAGTACTGGTTGACCCCATCGGATACGTTATGGGTACAAATAGAGAAAAGTTTGGTTCTGGCTGGAGATCTTCAGGCTCTACTACTTGCGAAAACTATTTCCCCGAAATTAATTCATACCTACCTTCCTTCTGTCTCTGCATCAATGAGTGCATGGGTAATGGGATTATCTAAATCTGCCCCTTCTACCCCGAAGGTTAAGCTAGACCTATCGTTAACAATTTATGAACACCTTATTCCCAAGAAACTCTACTGCACGCTGGACAGACTGCAAGCAAACACCCTGGGAAACATCTCTTACATACCTGAGTCCCACTCCGTGTACCTTTTTATATAATACATCCCCTCTTCTCCTTTCCATATTACTATCCTCTGCTCCCAAATCTCATTTCTTTACCCCTCTGCTCCACCCCAAAACTTGTACATCTCCCCTTCATTGCTATCATCTCCCTACTATTGCTCTCATCACCTCCCCAAAATGCCTCTTCCACTCCTCCTTCTCATTTTCCTCTCCTCCATTCCCAAAATCCATTCACTATATCCCTCTGCCCCTCCCAAACAATTGTATATTGTGTCCTCACTGCTTCCTTCACCCCTCTACGGCACCCACCACCTCCTCCTATTACTCCACTGACCCGAACACCTCCACTAGTCGTTTCTCACGTTCCTGCACATCCCGCTCCCATGCCACCTTTCTCACCCTTCTCCTCCTAACCGCAGGGGACATCTCCCTGAATCCTGGCCCTCCACCACCTCCCTCACCCACACAACACCCTCCCGCCTCCACGTCCCGCCGCAACCCCGCAACTTTGTATCTGTCCCCCTGCTCCCTAAAATCCCCCCCCCCCCATTTTCATGTGCACTCCTGAACGCCCGATCGGTGTGCAACAAGCTTACCGCCATCCACGACCTCTTTGTTTCCCACTCCCTCAACCTCCTAGAGATCACAGAAACCTGGATCTAGCCCACTGACTCTACCTCCCCTGCTGCTCTCTCCTACGGAGGTCTTACCTGGACCCACTCACCCATGCCCAACGGTCGTAAAGGTGGTGGGGTTGGTCTGCTCCTGTCACCGCAGAGCACCTTCCGAGTCCTCCCAAACCCCCCCTCCCTATCCTTCTCCTCCTTCGAGGCCCACTGCGTCCGACTATTCTCCCCAACCCCCCTGAAGATTGCTGTGATATACCGGCCTCCTGGATCCATACCCCACTTCCTGGATGACTTCTCCTCCTGGCTACCCTTCTTCCTCTCCTCTGAGCTACCCACCATCCTTGGGGATTTCCACATCCCTGTCAACCTCGACAACCCGGACACAGCCCGTCTCCTCCACTTAACCTCCTCCTCCTTTGCACTTGCACAGTGCATACAATCCACCACCCGCTCTGACGGTAATATCCTTGATCTTGTCTTCTCCAACCGCTGCGCTCCCCACAACCTCACTAACACCCCCTTCCCTGATTACCTTCTCTATCTCCTCATCTTCCAACGCCTACCCCTCCAAATGTCACACTACTACCAGCCGTAACCTCCGCAACCTTAACCCTGCCCCCCTCCACTCTGCAGCTGATCAACTCCATGACCGCATCCTCCCCCTGTCCTGCCCCGACTTGGCTATGACCGCCTACAACAGCGCTCTCTCAACAGCCCTTGATTCAATAGCGCCTTTAACCACACGCAACATCAGACCCCAACCGCTCAAGCCCTGGCAGACTGATCACACCAAAACCTTCAAACGTCAGTCGTGCCCTGGAGCGACTATGGCGCAAAACCAAATCCCAACAAGCCTTCACCCGCTACAAATCTGCCTTCCACACCTACACCTCCTCCCTCCATGCTGCCAAACAAGCCTACTTCCTGACCCTCATCAAGACCCTCTCTTCCAATCCTCGCCAACTCTTCTCCACCTTCAACTCACTACTCTCGCCACCCCCACCTCCACCCAGCACCTCACTCACTGCCCTGGAGATTGCCAATCACTTCAAAAACAAGATTGACACAATTCGCAAGGACATTGCCGCAACTCACACGTCCTCTCAACCCGTCCCCTTTCATACAGCTACCCCCTCATCCCCCCTCCCCCTCAATATAACCCACAGGGACTTCATCGCTGCTCAAACTCCCAACCCCCTTCCCCCTCACTCAGCTACCCCCTCATCACCCCGATCCCACGGCCCCACCGCTGCTCTGACCTCCTCTTCCACCCCACCCTACATTCCTCATACTGAAGCTCCCCCAACACTCCGCACCTTTGACCTTACTACCATCGAGGAAGTCTCCAAGATCCTCTCTGATGCCTGCCTCACCACCTGCCCCGTCGACCCTATCCCCTCACAACTCTTACGACCTCCCTCCCCCTCCATCCTACGCTCCCTCACCCACATCTTCAATCTCTCCCTCTCCTCTGGCACTTTCCCCTCCCCTCAAACAAACATGCACACATCGGCCCCATACTTAAAAAGCCCTCCCTGGACCCCATTGACCCGAACAACCTCAGACCCATCTCCCTGCTCCCATTTACATCTAAACTCCTCGAGCGCCTAGTCTACACCCGCCTATGCTCTCACCTCAATGACGACAACCTCCTCGATCCCCTACAGTCTGGTTTCCGTCCCCTACACTCCCCCGAAACTGCCTTACTCAAACTCTCCAACGACCTGCTAACTGCCGAAGCTAATGGCCACTATTCAGTGCTCCTACTCCTTGACCTCTCTGCGGCCTTCGACACAGTTGACCACCCCCTCCTCCTCAAAAAACTCCACTCCCTCGGCCTCAGAGATTCTGCTCTCTCCTGGCTCTCATCCTACCTGTGACAACGCTCTTTCAGCGTTACCTATAATGCTACCACCTCCCTCTCACTCCGCCTCTCTGTTGGGGTCCCTCAAGGCTCTGTCCTCGGGCCCCTTCTCTTCTCGATCTACACCTCCTCCCTTGGCCAACTCATACTCTCACGGCTTCAACTACCACCTCTATGCCGATGACACACAAATCTATCTCTCAACCCCCCACCTCACCCCCTCGGTCTCGCCCGAATCACACACCTGCTGAGCGACATATCAGACTGGATGTCGCTCCACTTCCTTAAACTGAACCTCTCCAAAACCGAGTTTCTTGTCTTCCCCCCCCCAGCCCGGACACCCCCCCCCCCCATTGACTTCTCTATCACATCGAACAACGCTACCATCAAACCCGCCCCGCAGGCCAGAGTACTTGATGTCATTCTGGACTCCAACCTATCCTTCCAGCCCCAAGTCCAATCTTTAACAAACTCGTGCAGACTCCACCTCCGCAACATCGCCAAAATCCGCACGTTCCTAACTCCAGAAACCACTAAACAGCTCATCCACTCCCTCATATCACGACTCGACTACTGCAACTCCCTCCTCACTGGCCTGCCTCGCCGCTTGCTATCCCCGCTTCAGTCGATCCTGAATACGGCTGCCAGACTCATTCACCTTTCCAACCGTTCCGTCTCTGCCACCCCCCTCTGCCAATCCCTCCACTGGCTTCCGATTGCGCAACGGATCAAATTCAAAATCCTAATGCTGACGTACAAAGCCGTCCACCATACTGCCCCAAACTACATCACTGACCTAATATCCAAGTACTGCCCAGCACGCACACTCCGCTCCTCACAAGACCTCCTTCTCTCTAGTTCCCTGGTCTCCTCCTCCCATGTCCGCCTCCAGGAGTTTTCCAGGGTGTCACCCATCCTCTGGAACTCCCTGCCCAAACCCATCAGATTATTACCTACTCTCCTCTCCTTTAGGCGCACCCTGAAAACCCATCTCTTCAGGGAAGCCTACCCCACCCCCTGCTAACTTGCCGACCTCCTCCACTCTTCCTACCACTCCATCCCCCACAGCTATCTCCTCCTGTGCCACCACCCCCTCCCTCCTAGATTGTAAGCTCGAAAGAGCAGGGCCCTCAATCCCCTCATGTTTTGCATTGTATTGTTATTGTTCTGTCACATGTTCTGCCCCCCTTTGTAATGTACAGCGCTGAGCGAACTATTGGCACTTTATAAATACTGTATAATAATAAAAAATAATAATCTTACAGTAAAATCCCTGAGAGATGTGGGCTATTTCAAGTTTTCCGACATCCATGCTTCTCAAGTGTGGGGCAATATATACCCATTTCTTCAGATTAGGGCCTACAGGGGCACCAATTTTAACTCGGATGTAGAGGTGGATGCTAAGATTTGGCATTCATTAGCGAACCCTGCTGGGCTATTAAAGGGCATTTCATGGTTTTATAGATTTTTTTTTTTTAGTATGATTCTGACAATTCCATGATAGCATGTGTTGAGAAATGGGAAAGGGAGCTGGGGAGAACCTTCACTCAGGAAGAGTGGAAAGCAACTTGGTCTTGCAATATCAGCCTTTCAATGTGTACTAACCACTGGGATAGCTCTCTTAAGATCCTGTATCGCAGCTATCTCATCCCATATAAAATTGAGAAACTATACCCCGAAGCATCACCCTCCTGTTGGGAGGGCTTGTGGTGAGGTTGGAAGCTTACTGCATATTTTGTGGGAATGTGCAAATGTACGGGAATTTTGGAGTGTTGTTTTTGCTTTAATCTCTCAGGTGTCGAGTACAGACAAATCCTGATCCTCATCTAGCATTACTAAATATTACACTGAATTTATTTTCTGTTCAATTTCGAACAATTATTGCCCACATACTAATAGCTGCTCTGCTAACTATTGCTAAAGCGTGGAAATCTTCTACATCCCTTCCTATTCGGGAGGTGATTAATAGGGTACACTCCCACTATCTGTATGAAAGAGCCTACGCACTTTCAAATCACACTATACGGGTATTTGAAGTTAAATGGCAACATTGGAACACTTTATTCAAAATCTCTGATCTACAGTCAGGTCCATAAATATTGGGACATCAACACAATTCTAAAATTTTTGGCTCTATACACCACCACAATGGATTTGAAATGAAACAAACAAGCTGTGCTTTAACTGCAGACTGTCAGCTTTAATTTGAGGGTATTTACATCCAAATCAGGTGAACGGTGTAGGAATTACAACAGTTTGCATAAGTGCCTCCCACTTGTTAAGGGACCAAAAGTAATGGGACAGAATAATCATAAATCAAACTTTTTAATACTTGGTTTGCAGTCAATTACAGCCTTTGAAGTCAATTACAGCCTGAAGTCTGGAACGCGTAGACCTCACTAGACGCTGGGTTTCATCCCTGGTGATGCTCTTCCAGGCCTCTACTGCAACTGTCTTCAGTTCCTGCTTGTTCTTGGGGCATTTTCCCTTCAGTTTTGTCTTCAGCAAGTGAAATGCATGCTCAATCGGATTCAGGTCAGGTGATTGACTTGGCCATTGCATAACATTCCACTTCTTTCCCTTAAAAAAAATCTTTGGTTACTTTTGCAGTATGCTTTGGGTCATTGTCCATCTGCACTGTGAAGTCCAATGAGTTCTGAAGCATTTGGCTGAATAGGAGCAGATAATATTGCCCGAAACACTTCAGAATTCATCCTGCTGCTTTTGTCAGCAGTCACATCATCAATAAATACAAGAGAAGCAGTTCCATTGGCAGCCATACATGCCCACGCCATGACACTACCACCACCATGCTTCACTGATGAGGTGGTATGCTTAGGATCATGAGCAGTTCCTTTCCTTCTTCATACTCTTTTCTCTTCCCATCACTCTGGTACAAGTTGATCTTGGTCTCATCTATCCATAGGAAGTTGTTCCAGAACTGTGAAGGCTTTTTTAGATTTCGTTTGGCAAACTCTAATCTGGCCTTCCTGTTTTTGAGGCTCACCAATGGTTTACATCTTGTGGTGAACCCTCTGTATTCACTCTGGTGAAGTCTTCTCTTGATTGTTGACTTTGACACACATACACCTACCTCCTGGAGAGTGTTCTTGATCTGGCCAACTGTTGTGAAGGGTGTTTTCTTCACCAGGGAAAAAAATTCTTCGGTCATCCACCAGTTGTTTTCCGTGGTCTTCCGGGTCTTTTGGTGTTGCTGAGCCCACCGGTGCGTTCCTTCTTTTTAAGAATGTTCCAAATAGTTGTTTTGGCCACGCCAAATGTTTTTGCTATCTCTCTGATGGGTTTGTTTTGTTTTTTTCAGCCTAATGATGGCTTGCTTCACTGATAGTGACAGCTCTTTGGATCTCATCTTGAGAGTTGACAGCAACAGATTCCAAATGCAAATAGCACACTTGAAATGAACTCTGGACCTTTTATCTGCTCATTGTAATTGGGATAATGAGGGGATAACACACACCTGGCCATGGAACAGCTGAGAAGCCAATTGTCCCATTACTTTTGGTCCCTTAACAAGTGGGAGGCACATATGCAAACTGTTGTAATTCCTACACCGTTCACCTGATTTGGATGTAAATACCCTCAAATTAAAGCTGACAGTCTGCAGTTAAAGCACAGCATGTTTGTTTCATTTCAAATCCAGTGTGGTGGTGTATAGAGCCAAAAATTTTAGAATTGTGTTGATGTCCCAATATTTATGGACCTGACTGTATAAGAGTAAGAGACCATATGGCAAGGATGTCGGCGTCTTGTTGAATTCTGTTGGATATGTTGAACCTCTTTATTTTTGCTTTTTTTATTTTTTTTTCCCTCCTTTTTATTCCTTTTCCCTGTTTTTATTGTTTTTCTTTTTTTTCATTGTGTTCTATTCGACTGTATTTGCAATGGATACAATTTTGTCCCATCCAAGCTGGCATATGTGATACATATCACATGTGCCAGCTTGGATAATGAAGTGTGCACTGCTATATTCTGGTTTATATATCAGATAACGTTCTACAAATGCTGAATGTACTTTGCATAATTTGGACAATGTGTGATGTTCCTATGTCTACTGTTACAGCCAACTACTTTCTTTTTTTTTTCCTGTTATTGACTTGAAAAATCTTAATAAAGAGTTGAAAGAAAGGCAACAGTAACTCGACCACTCATTACGACCAAGGTATACCATCTGAACGCACAACACTTCAAACCTTCAAGTAGATGGGCCACAGCAGCAAAAGAGGTGCCACTCTTAGCTGAAAACAGGAAATGGAAGCTACAATTTGCACAGGCTCACCAAAATTGGACAATAGAAGATTGGAAAAATGTTGCCTGCTCTGATGATTCTATATTTCAGCTGAAACATTGAGATGTTGGGGTCAGAATTTGGCATAAAAAACAAGAAAAGTGGATCCATCCTGCCTTGTATCATTGGTTCATGGATGTGCATCCGACAAAACTGAAGCAGCTGTGTGACGCTATCGTATCCGTATGAACCAAAATCTCTTGAGGGTTTAATGAATCTATGCCACAAAATATTAGGGCAGTTCTGATAGCAAAAGGGGGTCCAACCCGGTACCAGGAAGGTGTACCTAATAGAGTGGCTGGTGAGTGTAGTCTAATATAGTTTAGGTGTGGTCAAAACCAAATGCTAAAGGAAGTTAAAGCTAATCTCCATGTATCATTAAATAGTTTTGTTTGGACCAAGGTGGTCCAATCAAACTCTTTACCTCATTAATGGTTCCAACAGCTTTGTGTGCTAAATAAGCCACATGTGTCCTCAGCTACATACAGCGCTGTGTTCCAGAAGTTGGAAGAGATCTTTCTGCCCACTTCTGGAACAAAATCCGTACGGACTGAGTGTTGCTCAGCCATTCAGAGGACGTTTTGTATTAATTCATAGAATACAAAGCTCCCTGTGAACCACAGAGTGCTGCTCAGTCCGACTCGCTTTTGCTGCAAGTGCAGGATAGCTGGCAGTCCTGGTAGTGGGACAGGTAGTTCTCCTCCCGCTGCTTGAACACCACGCTGAATACTGTATGTAGCTGAGGCTACATAAAGCTTATACAGCACACACCGTGGCTGTCACTGTGAGTGAAGTAAAGAGTTTTTGTTTGGACCAAACTATTCAAAATTAAGTAAAACCTGGAATAATTTTAAAGGGCAACTCCACCTCTGTCCTCTTTTCTGATTTTCTTGCAAAGATGATATTGTGATGCAGAGCATTATATATTCATGTTTGTGAATAGTACTCAATACTAGGTTATGTTGTGGTGTGTGTGTGTATGTATGGTATGTGTATGTATGTATGTATATTCCAGATTTAGAGCCTAATTTTTGGCAAACTGTGTCCCCCTACTCATCATTCAGTAATGTACAAATATGCTTATAAAGTGGTTTTATTTCTAACTCACATGAGTCTGCTGTCACCTGTCCCTTGCTGCACCTTTTTGAGGAATGCTCCAGAGCTACAGTTTGTGTTTGCTATTAGCCAGTCAACTCAATTGATGACATCATGCCATTGAAATCTTCTTGTCCTGAGAAAACCATGCTGGCTGCTGGACAGCCTGTTGAAAGTGTCTGTTGCCTGGCAGTGACATGGGCATCAGAAAAAGGATCCTCCCGCTCTGCCGCGCAGAGGCTTTCTCGGCACCCAGAATGTTGTGACCACAATTTTTGCCAAGTAAAAGGAGCGTGTGTGTAATAAATATAAATATATACAGGTGAAACTAAACAAATTAGAATATCGTGCAAAAGTTCATTTTCTTCAGTAATGCAACTTAAAAGGTGAAACTGATATGAGAGACTCATTACATGCCAAGCAAAATAGTTCAAGCTGTGATTTGTCATAATTGTGATTGATTATGGCTTACAGCTCATGAAAACCCCAAATCCACAATCTCAGAAAAGTAGAATATTGTGAAAAGGTGCAATATTCTAGGCTCAAAGTGTCCCATTCTAATCAGCTAATTAGGCCATAACACCTGCAAAGGGTTCCTGAGCCTTTAAATGGTCTCTCAGTCTGGTTCAGTAGGAATCACAATCATGGGAAAGACTGCTGATCTGACAGTTGTGCAGAAAACCATCATTGACACCCTCCATAAGGCGGAAAAGCCTCAAAAAGGTAATTGCAAAAGAAGTTGGATGTTCCCAAAGTGCTATATCAAAGCACATTAATAGAAAGTTATGTGGAAGGGAAATGTGTGGAAGAAAAAGGTGCACAAGCGGCAGGGATGACCGCAGCCTGGAGAGGATTGTCAGGAAAAGGCCATTCAAAAGTGTTGGACTTTCACAAGGAGTGGACTGAGGCTGGAGTCAGTGCATCAAGAGCCACCACACACAGACGGATCCTGGACCTGGGCTTCAAATGTCGTATTTCTCTTATCAAGCCGCTCCTGAACAACAAACAACGTCAGAAGCATCTTACTTGGGCTAAAGAAAAACAGACCTGGTCTGTTGCTCAGTAGTCCAAAGTCCTCTTTTCTGATAAGAGCAACTTTTGCATTTCATTTGGAAACCAAGGACCCAGAGTATGGAGGAAGAATGGAGAGGCACACACTGCAAGATGCTTGAAGTCCAGTGTGAAGTTTCCACAGTCTGTGTTGATTTAAGGAGCCATGTCATCTGCTGGTGTTTGTCCACTGTGCTTCATTATGTCCAGGGTCAACGCAGCCGTCTACCAGGAGATTTTGGAGCACTTCATGCTTCCTTTCGCAGATGAGCTTTATGGGGATGCTGCCTTCATTTTCCAGCAGGACTTGGCACCTGTCCACACTGCCAAAAGCACCAAAACCTGGTTCAATGACCATGGGATTACTGTGCTTGATTGGCCAGCAAACTCGCCTGACCTGAACCCCATAGAGAATCTATGGGGCATTAACAAGAGCAAGATGAGAGACATGAGACCGAACAATGCAGAAGAGCTGAAGGCCGCTATTAAAGCATCCCTGGTCTTCCATAACACCTCAGAAGTGCCACAGTCTGTTAGCTTCCATGCCACGCCACATTGAGGCAGTAACTGCTGCAAAAGAGGCCCAAACCAAGTACTGAGTACATATGCATGCTTATACTTTTCAGAGGTCCGATATTGTTCTATGTACAATCCTTGTTTTATTGATTGCATGTAATATTCTAATTTTCTGAGATTGTGGATTTGGGGTTTTCATGAGCTGTAAGCCATAATCATCACAATTTAAAACAAATCATGGCTTGAACATGGTATGCATGTAATAAGTCTTAGTTTCATCTTTTAAGGTGCGTTACTGAAATAAATGAACTTTTGCACGATACTCTAATTTTTCGAGTTTCACGTGTGTGTGTGTGTGTGTGTATGTGTGTATATGTATATATATATATATATGTGTGTGTGTGTGTGTGTGTGTGTGTGTGTATATATATGTGTGTGTATGTATATATATATATATATATATATATGTATATATATATACATACACACACTGTATATTTATTGCAACAGTAAAGAAAAGGTTGTGGGCTCATTGTTTGTTTGTGGCGTGTGCTTCGTGTCTGAAGCATAGCTTTAAGGTGAACCTGGAAGTTCCCTTTTGGAGAGTTTTTTTTTTTTTCTCATCGCCTCTAACAAAGTAAGATAATCCCCATAATAGGCACACATATGACAAAAAGAAATTTGACACTGTTCCATCTAAATTTAACTGTTTCAATACCGTGCAATTTTACACCTTCCTGCCCAGGCCATTTTTCAGGTTTCAGCGCTCACACTTTGAATGACAATTGCGCGGTCATACAACATTGTACCCAAACTAAAATTTAATCATTTTCTTCACACAACTAGAGCTTTCTTTTGGTGGTATTTAATCACCGCTGGGGTTTTTATTTTTTGCTAAATTAACAAAAAAAGACCAAAAATTTTGAAAAGAAAACACATTTTTCTTTTTCTGTTATAAAAGTTTACAAATAAATAATTGTTCTTCATAAATTTAGGCCGAGATGTATTCTGCTACATGTCTTTGGTGAAAATAACCCAAATTAGGATGTATTTTTTAGTTTGTAGGAAAGTTATAGAGTTCACAAACTATGGTATAGATCTGAATATTGATCAATCCTGAAGTACTGACAGCCAATCTAATTTCTTGAGGTCCAAGAATGTCAGAATAGTACAGATATCCCCAAATGACCCCTTTTTGCAGAGTAGACAGTCCGACGTACTTCATAAGAGGCATGGCGAGTTTTTTGAAGTTGTATTTTTTTTGTCACAATTTTTCGGAAAATGAAAAACTTAAAAAAATTATTTTCACTATTTTTTTTTTTACATACTGTCACCAGTGCAGTACAGCGTCGTCATATAACTGGCATGGCGGTGAACAGGGACACTGACTGGTGACAGTATGAAAAAAATAAAATAAAATAAAAAAAAAAAAAAAAAAAAAAATATATATATATATAATTTTTTATTAAATTTTTTTAAAATTTTTTTTTTAAGATTATGTTTTCATATTTTACTATGACCAAAGTAGTACAATGTTACCATAGTAACATTGTACTACTTTGGGGAAGTGTTCAGTATTTTTTTTTTTTTACACAATTTTGCTTATAGCAAAGAATTACTTTGCTATAAGCAAGCATTTACCTGAATGAAATCGATTCATTCAGCTTTTTTTTTTTTTTTTGCTTGGCTGTGATTTGGTCACAGCTAATCACATGACATGTGCATGTGATTAGCTGTGACCATTCACAGCTAGGCACTAGTATACAATGGATGGCATCATGAATGAAGCCATCCATTGTATACAACTGTCATGTGACCTGCTGTGATTGGTCACAGCAGGTCACATGGTACCAGCAACGGGAGCCAATACTCGGGTCTGTCATCGGCCGTGTCCGAGGTGCACGGCCGGTGACACATCGCACTGCTGCGCCGCTCTGCATTAGCACAAACTGCGCATGTGCGGGAGCACGCCAAATGGCGTGCACCCGGAGTGCAGAGACACTTTTGAAGCTGTCAAACGGCCATTGGCCGGGCGGCTAATGGTTAAATAAAACTTTGGTGTCAAAATTGGGAAAGGAAAAGCTTTTTTTCAACTTGGAGGGTCTTTGTACAAAAGCTGTGCCTGGGAATTTATTTTAAAAGGCCACTGAGATTGGTTTTCAGACTATTGGCCTGTTTAAGACAGGTTTGGTTCATGTGAAAACCCAACTGCAACGGATACCTCTTGCGTTTTTTGTCTTTTTTTTTTTTTTTTTTTTTGGTTTATAGTGGGAAGGGGTTAGATACTTGGTCTGCTTTTTACTGTTCTTTGTGTCCCAGTTGGCAGATTGTCCCTTACTTCCTGTCGGGTAAGGAAGTGATGGAAAATTTTTTTTTTAAGGACACAAAGCCAAAAACACATTTTTAATTGATTAAGACACAGAACTTCTGATAATGGGTTTATTGTTGTCTGTGCCTTTCTGTTCTGTTGCTCGATCAAAATGTAATTGCACGTTTGCTTTAGCTTCACTTGTTTCGTTTTGCCCTTTACTTTCCCAGTCTCTGATTTTGAGTTGGTGATATTATTGACCTCTCCTCCATGTAAAATTGTTTTAGTTGAAAGATATTTATGGGATTCTTTGATTTAACTTCAAATCCCCCACAATATTTAGCTGAGATTCAAATCGGGTCTTTGACTAGAACAGTAAATAATCCTCCATTTCTTCTTTTTTGAGACATTAATTGTTGAATTTGCTAGTGATCTTTGAATCATTTCAAAGATGATTAAAATATAAATTTTGCTTTAGCTTCAGCTTTTAGTCAGATGGCATCACATTCTCATGAAGTACACTGATATGATGTGGACTTCATAGTGGACTAGATCTGGCTTTGACAAATTTGCATTGGATCTAGGAAAGTTAGCTAAAAAAGTTAAGAGCCAGTTTTTAAACCACTTGCCTACTGGGCACTTTCACTCTCTTCCTGCCCAGGCCATTTTTCAGTTTTTAGCTCTTTCAATTTTTGTGTGGTCATGCAACACTGTACCGGTTTTATGAAATTTGTATTTTTTTTTCACACAAATAGCGCTTTCTGTTAGTATATAATCACCACTGGGTCTTTTTTTGCTAAACAAACGAAAAAAGACTGAACATTTTGAAAAAAAGCAAAACCTTTTTCTTCATTTGTTATAACATTTTGCAAATAAGCTCAGACATTGCAGAATATTCCACTTCTTTTCCTTCAAAAGCTCCTGGGTTGCTTTTGCGGTGTGTTTTGGATCATTGTCGATCGGTACTGTGAAGCGCCGTCCAATCAATTTTGCTGCATTTGGCTGAATCTGGGCTGACCGTATAATCTGGCTGCTTCTGTCACATCATCAATAAACACCAATGACCCAGTGCCTCTGGAAGCCATGCATGCCCATGCCATCACACTGCTTCCACCATGTTTTACAGAAGATGTGTGCTTTGGATCATAAGCTGTTCCAAGCCTTCTCCACACTTTTCTTAGTCATTCTGGTACAGATTAATCTTAGTTTCATCCGTCCAAAGAATGCTTTTCCAGAACTGGTCTGGCTTTTTTAGATATTTTTTGGCAAAGTCTAATCTGGCTTTTCTATTCTTCAGGCTTATGAATGGTTTGCACCTTGTGGTGAACCCTCCGTATTTGCTCTCGTGAAGTCTTCTCTTGATTGTAGAGTTTGACAGTGATGCGCCCACCTCCTGGAGAGTGTCCTTCACTTGTCTGGGTGTTGTTAATGGATTTTTCTTACCATAGATGTCCATGCCTTTATGTTGCTGAGCTCACCAGTGCATTTTTCTTTCCCCAGAATGTACCAAACTGTTGATTTGGCCACTCCTAATGTTGCTGCATATCTCTCTGATGGATTTGTTTTGTTTTTGAAGCCTTACAGTAGCCTGTTTAACTTGCATGGATAGCTGCTTTTGAATGCATGATGTAGGTTCACAGCACTAGATTCCAAATGCAAATACCACACTTAGAACCGACTCTAGATCTTTTACCTGCTTAATTAAGAAATAACGGAGTAGCCCACACCTGGCCATGAAACCGCTTTTGTTTCAATTGTCCAATTACGTTTGGTCCCTTGAAAACGGGGGGATGGCTACTCTTTAAGAGTTGTAATTCCTAAACCCTTCCTTCGATTTGGATGTACATACCCTCAAATTAAACCTGAGAGTGTGCACTTTCAGCCCATAATCATTATATAACTATAGTTTGAATCTTTTTTGGTAAATGCTTGAAAAAAACTAAAATTGTGCCTGTGTCCAAATATATATGGACCTAACTGTACAAGGCAAAAGACAAAATAAAACATGAGCAGTAGGACCATCTGGGCCAATATACCAGTATCGAGAGCAAGTCTTTAGAAAAAGAGAAACGGTAAAGCCCAATAGGTAATTGTATCACCAGAGAAGGTTAGCATGCACATCACCATAACGCTATCTGCAAACCATGGAACTGTAAGTCCCTGGGGAGGGAAAAAATGGTACTGCCTCACAGCCGTTTTTATTGTGAATTTTTAAAACCGATAACAAAGCAAAATGAGTAAAAGAGAATGAACTGGAAAGGAGGGAAGCAAGATAAAAAAGGTGGGGGGGATTTGAGGGGAGACAGGAAGAAAGAATGGGGGGGGGGGGAATGAAGAATGAAGGTTCTGGTCTGAGGGGGCAACTGAGCATTTTCAGTCGGCAGGGCCCGGTTCAGATAGAGCTTTACCTTCCTCAAAATAGACAAACATATTCAACAAACCCCATGTCTTGGAGTATACCTCTCTTCTGTGTTGTGAGGTCAGGAACAGATCCTCCATCTGGTTCAGTTCTTCCACTTTTGTGAGCCATAGTTGGATGGATGAAGGGTTTGTACTTTTCCATTTGAGAGGAATACAAGATTTGGCAGCGTTGAGGAGATAATGAAGGATCGTTTTTTGTTTTTTTTTGTATACTTTGGCTTGGATGCTAAAGACGTCTAGTAGGAGAAAGCCTGGCTCATGTGGCACCACATAGTGGATACATAGGGTCAAGGGGCGAACCTCTGTCCAAAAATCAGTCCGCTTAGGACAGGACCAAAAAATATGCAACAAAGTACCTTGATCCCTTCGGCAGCACCAACATTTATGAATGATGTTCTGGAAAGGTTTATGCAGGAGGACCGGGGTACGGTACCATCTACTAAGCATCTTAAAAATTTTTTTCTTGAAACTTTGTACTTCTAGAAAATTAAAACGCAAGTCAAATTACGTTTGTCCTCCGAGTCGGTAAAGGAACGACCCAGGTCCACTTCCCATTTGTCCAAAAACAAGGACGTAGTCTGCTGGGGGCTTGATCAAAGAGATCCTCAAAATAAGTCAGGTCATGTCTGGGTGGAGGAGGGAGGCAAAGAGCATAAATAATGCCTCAGTTGCATCGCTCTCCAAAAGTCCAATCTTAAAACTCCCCTAGGATCCAAGAGGTATAAAATAGGCCATTCTCCGGCAAATGAAAAATGGGAGGCCTGAAAACGTCCGTTTGAAGCCAGCAGGCAAAACCGTACTATTTCACACACCTGGTGCAAAACCAGCATTCCCCAAAATTGGGAACAATGGGGAGTGCCAAGAGGAAAAGTTCATAATCGGGAAATTGGAGGCAGATTCGAGCAGTGGTGTCTACCAAGGGATGCGTCTTGAAATGTGAAAACACCTCCCCAAAACTCCACGGCAGGTGAAAGAGCATCAAGTCACCTTGGGCCTGTTTTAGTCATGTCCAAAATATAATCTTTCCATGGCGGCACCAATCTATAAGTTTGTCCAGATGCATTGCATTTAAGAAGATCTGGAACTACTGATCCTCCGACATGTTTGGGGTATGGCAAGAGACCGCGTCGAACACGGGGCTTAAAAGGCATATCGTCCACGTAAGCGGATACTTAGTATTGGTGATCTTTTATATAAAGACCTGTAACGTCCAGATTTAAGTGGACATTACATAGAAAGGGCTCAAGCATAAGGGCAAACAGAAGGGGAGATGGGGGACACCCCTGTCTAGTACCGTTGGTAATTGGGAAGGGGTTGGATCGAACACCATTCACCTTGACTTGAGCTGATTGCCTCGAATATATGCTAGCAATCTAATGCAGCATTGTGTCCCCCAATCCAATATGTCAAAAGACTGCAAAGGTGAATTGTCAGTTCACCCGATCAAATGTCTTTTTTGCATCTGTGCCCAGGAACACACAAGGAGTGTGAGCCTGGTTAACAACATGGATTAGGTTCAAGACCTTATTGGTGTCATCCCAGGATTTGCAGGTGGGTATGAAACCAACTTGGTCCAAATTAACCGGAAAGGGTAGATGTTGCTGAAGACTCATGTCCAGGATCTTGGTTAATAACTTGGTCAATATTCATTAAGGAGATCGGTCTATAGCTGCCACAACTGGAAGGGTCTTCCGCCATCTTTAGGTATAACGGATTTATGCGCTTTTAAAGCTTACGGATGATAGAAGGCAGATGTGCCAAGAGCATTGAACTTTGCAAGCATATGAGGATATGAGGTCCCAGCACCAGGAGTAACATTTTATAGTATTGCAAGTTTAGGTTGTCCAACCCAGGAGCCTTACCCAATTGAGTGAGGCTTACCACCGTCTTAAGTCCTTCCAGAGACATGGAGGCCTCTATTTCACTCCTAACCAGCCACAGAAGCTGTCAGGAATGGACTTGCCAATAGTGGTGGGACTCACCTGCCTTGTGGGCTGCAGTACCAGGGCTGGCCAGCGGGTGCTCTCAACAACCAGAGGTTCATTTCAGCAATTAGCCATCACCTGGGGCTGATTGCAGGTGTATTTAAGGGATGGCCAGACCTGCAGTCTGTGCCTTGGTGTGTGTTTTTCCATGGGCCCCTGTACCTTGTAACCTGTGTTCCTGTTCCTGCCTGACTTGTTGCCGACCCTGCCTGATCCTGACCTCTGCTGACTTCTCCTGTTTGATCCCTGGCTTGTGACCCTGACCATTCTCTCCGCCTGCTCCTCCTGTACCTACCTGCCCGATAGTTATCGACCCGGCCTGCCTGATTACGTTGTGCCCTATATGTGTATGTACCTGTGTATCTTTATCAGTTTAGGTTTGGGTTTGTTTCACCTTGTTGTATGTATTTGTGTTAGCTTGGGGTTTGGTGCACTGCGTTTGTTTGTATTGTTAGTCTTAATAATTTGTCTTATTTATACCATATCTGAAGCTTGCGTTTCCCTGTGTCAATCCACACACTTCTGGTAACACCCGCATGCCTAGGCATATCTGGAGATGAAACATATTTGTCAAGTTGAGTCTGCGTTGGAGTCTTTACCTGCAAATTTATATAATGAAGCATGAAAGTCTCCAAACATCTAAGCGATTGCTTTGGGGAGGGATACCTTACTGTTGTCAGTACGTAACACATGAGGGACATACAGTGAAGGAAATGAGTATTTGATCTGCTGATTTTGAATGTTTGCCCACTCACAAAGAAAAGATAAGTCTAAAAATCGAATGGTAGGTGTATTGTAACACAGACAGAATAGCAACAAAAATTCAAAATAAATGCATGTCTAACAAATTATGCACTGATTTGCGTGTTCATGAGGGAAATAAGTATTTGATCCCCTATCATTCAGCAGGATTTCTTGCTACCAGGTGTCTTTCATACAGGTAATAATCTGAGATTAGAAGCAGTATCTTAAAGGGAGTGCTGCTAATCTCATTTTGCTACCTGTATAAAAGACACCTATCCACAGGAGCAATCAGATTCCAAACTCTTCACCATTGCAAAGACCAAAGAGCTGTCCAAGGATGTCAGGGACAAGATTGTAGACCTACACAAGGCTGGACTGGGCTACCAAACTATCGTCAAGCAGCTTGGTGAGAAGGTGACAACAGTTGGTGCAATCATTCGCAAATGGAAGAAACACAAAACTGTCAGTCTCCCTAGATCTAGTGCACCATGCAAGATCTCACCTCGTGGAGTGTCAATGATCATGAGAACAGTGAGGAATCATCCCAGAACTACACATGATGATCTTGTCAATGATCTCCAGGCAGCTGGGACCACAGTCACCAAGAAAACAATTGGTAACACACTGCACCGACATTGAAATCCTGCAGTGCCCACAAGGTCCCTCTGCTCAAGAAAGCACATGTCCATGCCTATCTGACGTTTTCCACTGAACATCTGAATGGTGCAGAGGAGGACTGGTTTGAAAGTGTTGTGGTCAGATGAGACCAAAATTGAGCTCTTTGACATCAACTCAACTCGCCGTGTTAGGAAGAGGAATACTGCCTGTGACCCCAAGAACACCATCCCAACTGTCAAACATGGTGGAAACCTTGTGCTTTGGGGGTGTTTTTCTGCTAAGGGGACCGGACAACTGCACTGCATCAAAGGGACGGTGGATGGGGCAATGTACCATCAAATCTTGGGTAAGAACCTTCTTCCCTCAGCCAGAACATTGAAAATGGGTCATGGATGGGTGTTCCAGCATGAAAATGACCCAAAACACACGGCCAAGGCAACAAAGGAGTGACTGAAGAAGAAGCACATTAAGGTCCTGGAGTGGCCTAGCCAGTCTCCAGACCTTAATCCGATTTAAAATCTGTGGAGGGAGTTGAAAGTTTGAGTTGCCAAAAGTCAGCCACCAAACCTTAATGACTTTGAGAGGTTCTGCCAAGAGGAGTGAGCCAAAATCCCTCCTGGGATGTGTGCAAACCTAGTGGCCAACTACAGGAAATGTTTGACCTCTGTGATTGCCAAAAAGGGATTTGCCACCAAGTACTAAGTCATGTTTTGTGAAGGGAATCAAATATTAATTTCCCTCATGAACATGCAAATCGGTGCATAATTTGTTAGACATGCATTTCTTTTGAATTTTTTGTTGCTATTCTGTCTGTGTTACAATACACCTACCATTCGATTTTTAGACTGATCATTTCTTTGTGAGTGGGCAAATATTCAAAATCAGCAGAGGATCAAATACTTATTTTCTTCACTGTAAGTGTGCGAAGGTCTCGCAATGATCTAGCTAGAAGCCGACCGCATTTATTACCTGATTCATAGAATAGTTTCTTGTCAGCCTGTACGGCTGCTTTGGCCTTGTACATAACCAAGTTTGAGACTTGGCGCCGTAAACTCAGCAGGTCCCTTTCAAAGGCCGATGAGGGTGAATGTTTATAGTCATTTTCCAACCGCTGTATGTCCACGAGAAGACTGTAGTAGAGAACAAAAGAAAAGAGCGCACCAACCTTGCACATTACATCAGTAAACAGTTGATGAATTTATTGATAAATTATACTCACAAGAGTAGCAGTAAAAAAGGCATTAACATCCGTAACCGTTTCAGTCAAGCTGACGCATTTTGAAGGGGGGGGTCCCTTCTTCCTCAGAGCTTAAAAGGTTTACAGTGAGCACTAGGATTACTGATAGAAATATTCTATTTAGATTCAGTTCCTATTCATAGGAGGCATTCTGCCACTGTCAGTGTTTCTGTCCGTGAGAAGAGACATAAGTGTCAGTTCTCATTCCCGTTTAATGTGAGCTCCATGTTTAATCGGCACACCGCAAATAACAGCCTTGTGAGCTTCCTAGACCACTCCGGGTCACAGTCAGCCATAGTGTTGGTCTGGAAGTAGTCACCAAGTTCCTTGACCACATCTGCTAAAATCAGCGGTCTTGTAGTAAGCTCTCATTAAGCTTCCAATATTCTGCCTTGGAAGAGGTGTTGTCTGTGATGGAATATTTCAAAATAATTGGTGCATGATCCAGCTATGTAATATACCCTATAGAGATCTCGACCACGTTTATGAAGTTGCCGGTGTGGGACCGGGAAAAAAGTCAATATGAGAGTATATATATCTTTTGGGGATTTGAGCAATAGGTGTAGTCCCTTTCTACCGAGTGGAGCAACTGCCAAGCGTCTACCAGATGATTAGTGTGAAGGAGTTTGGAAATTCATTTGCGAGAGCCCGATGAGCGTGAAGAGGAGCCCGAAGAGATCTACTGAGGGGACTAGTTGAACATTAAAGTTGCCACCAAGGATCAAGTGGCCCTCTGAAAAGTCCATAAGTTTTGCTAAAGTGGATTGCCGGAAGATGTCTTGAGTGTAGGGAGAGTATAGGGTCGCCAGAGTCAACTTAACCCCACCAATCATTCCTTTAAGGAACAAGTACTGTCCATTTACTATCCACTAGGGCATCCATGCAGGTCCAAGGTATTCTTACCAGAGATCAGAATAGAGACCCCTTTTTGATTTAGCAGATTTATTAGTCGCATGATTAGTCTGGGGGTAAAATCTGTTCTGGAGGAAAGATCATTTCTGAAATGGGTCTCCTGTATTAACTCAACTCAAAAAAAAAAAGGCTATCGGGTGTGTGTGATTATAAATCTATTACACACACAGTATTTTAACTAGGAGTCAGACATGAAGCTACAGTCATGGCACCCCTACATTTGTCAGGTTATGCACTGCTTCACCCAGAAAATTATTACAAATGTTTTAGGCATTCTCATGTTTATTTCTTCTGTTTGTATTGGTATGACACAAAAACATGGAGAAACAAAAAGTAAAATCTGACACATTCCACGCAACACCCAAAAAATGAACTGGACAAAATTATTGGCACCCTCAAACAAGAGGTAAGACACCTTGAAGAAAATAACTCAAGTCAATCACTTTCTGTAACCATCATTGAGTTTCTTACACCTCTCTATAGTTGTGCGCAATAGGGACATGAACGTTGTAGTTGACCGCTATCTTGTTAAGGTCTCAACCATTTTGTTTTTCATAAAACAAGTGAGCTTACTCCCTCAGTCCTCCTACAAACTGTGGAATTTGTAGCTGTAACTTTTAAGGAACGCCAAAAGCCTCAATAAGGACCTTGTCAGAGCTGTAAAACAGGTCTGCAGGATGTCTGTTACCAGGAACTAATTTAAAACTCTACAGAGTAACATTTCCTTTGGACCTATCATAAAACAATGACAAACTCAGTCAAACCTGTCACACATCATGTTTAAGGCAATTTAAAGCTCTAGGAATGCATAGCGTGCCACAAAATGTCTGAGACCTCCTCCTTATACACAACTTAACACAATCTACACACAATTCATATAATCAAGACACATTAATATTAAGCATATTTTTGAATGGGAAATATACTGAACAAATTAAGGTCATGCATGACTATGTTGGCACATGAAAGGGGAGAAAGCAGTCTCTTCCCTCCTGGATGACAGATCCATCCGAAATTAGTGTTTGGTATCTCTGAACACAAAATATAATGCTGAACAATAACCTGCCAGTTTCTAGAATACAACCTGTACATATTGGAAGATATTATTTAGTATAAAACAGTATTTGAGGCTTGGTCATAAAACATGGTGAACACCCAGCCACCACTCCTTAAACCAGATGATGTGGTCAGATGGTCTCTGTCAACAACCCTTTTTGATATCAAAGAAAAAGGAATAACAGGACCTTTTGGACAAGCTCTTGTTTTACCATCAATGGAGGAACATCTGTCAAGTTATGAGAGCTTATGGCTCATTGACTGAATTCTGCTAAAACCAAGGACTTGGCAGATATTCTCCATTTTTCATTTCCTTTTTTATTTCTCTGTGGTATTCTCTTTATTTCTTTTGTAACATTTTTTTTCCTGTAAATATTTTATTTGCACCCTTTTGACCTTTTTCATTAATAAACCCTATTTTGAATAGCATTCAAACTGTCCCTAAGGCTTTTAAAACTAAAAGAATCCTTGTCTCTTGAAAAGTGCTACTGTATATGACAAATCTCTGAATATACCTGTCTGGTGACAGTATGTGTTACAGATGTTTATTGTTTGAGAGTTTCCTCCTTTTTGGTAATAAAGGCAGTGGTGGCGTTTAAACGGTAACTTAACCCAGCGACAATCGCTCTCAATCTGTTAGCACTTGGATTGTGGTCCCACAAGCTGGAAAATATTTGTGCGGGTACAGCTGAGAGTGGTATACATAAGTGACAGTTTGGTGCGAGATTGGCCGGTCCTTTGTCACCAACTTGTTGTCAGGCACTGCGCTCGTCACACTCTCGACTGGAATGTTGGACTATTGTTTTGCCAACTACTCGGTCTCTCAGATTGGAAGGATTCCTTTTTTCCTAACTGCTTTTTGAGATCTCTCCATAGGTGCTCTATGGGATTGAGATCTGGGCTCATTGCTGCCCAATTCAGTGCTCTCCAGCACTTTGTCTTAAACCATATCTGGGTTGCATTTTGGCATGTGCTTTGGTTCATTGTCCTGCTGTAAGACCCATGACCTCTTCTGGATACCCAATTTTCTGACACTGGACCCTACATTGCTCCCCAGAATTCTTTGGTAGTCTTCAGATTTCATAATGCCATACACAAGGTCAAGACATCAAGTGCCTGAAGCAGCAAAGCAACCCCAAAACATGAGTGAACCTCAGACTGTATTCTTTTCTTTAAAGTCCTCATTGCTTTTTCTGAAAACCGTGGACTGATGGGCTTTACCAAAAAGCTGTAGTTTTGTTTAGTCTGTCCACAGCACATTATCCCAAAAAGGTTTTGCCTTCCACAGGTAAGTTTAGGCAAAGTCCAATCTGAATTTTTATGTTACTGTATCAGCAGTGGGGTCCTTCTGGGTCTCCTACCCTTTCCATTCAGAAGGTGAACTGACAGTTGTACCCTGTGCCCGAAGGTCAGTTTTGAATTTGTCTGGAAATTGATTTATTTTTTTCGCAATTAAAACAATCCTTCGTTGCAATTTTTTTATCAGTTTTTCTCATGTCCAGGGAGATTAGCTACAGTAATGTGGGTTGTTAACTTCTTGGCAATGTTGCATATGCGCGCATATATCTATATCTCTGTCTCTCTGTCCTAGATTTTAAGCTCCAAGGAGCAGGGCTCTCACATCCCTCTTGTATTGTTGCTGTATTGTCTCCCGTTATATTGTAAAGCACTGAGCAAACTGTTTGCGCTATATAAATCCTGTGTAATAGTGGACACAGGAACATTAAGATCTATGGAGATGGACTTGTAGTTGTAACCTTGAGATTTTCCATGATTTTGGTTCTCAAATATTCAGAATTCTTTGCTCTTTCTCTTCTCCATGCTCCATGTGGCACACAGACACACAACAGAAAGGCAAAGTAAATTTTTCACCATTTTAACTGGTTGCCAGTGTAGGTTTTTTTTTTTTTTTTTTTCTTTTCTTTTTCATATTATCAGCATCTGTTAATTGATACAGGTGCATTTTTACAAACTACAGGAACATCACAAACTTGGAATACAATTTATTTCTTACAATTTTGAGAAGGTGCCACTAATTTTGTCTAGTCAATTTTTGGGATTAGCATTGAATGTGTCAGATTTAGCTTTTTGTTTCTCCACTTTTTGGTCATACTAATGCATACAAAAGAAATAAATATGAGAATTCTTAAACATTTGTAATTGCAATCATTTTCTGGGTGAAGTGGTGCATTATCTAACAGAAATGCCAATATTTTTGGCCATGACTGTATATGAAGGGTGGGGGATAGAAATCATATTGACCATTTCAATACTGGGCACTTTCACCCCCCCCCCCCTTTCTGTCCAGACCAGTTTTCAGCTTGACAATTGCAAGGCCATGCAACACTGTACCCATATGAAATGTTTATAATTTTTGAGACAGCGCGCTCTTTTGGTAGTGTTTAAATTACCACTGGGTTTTTATTTTATGATAAAATTGAAATAAAGCCGAACATTTTGGAAAAAAGGTATTGTTTCTGTAACAACAATTTTTTCTTCACTAAGGGGTGCTAATGAGGCTGCACTGATAATCAGGGCATTGTGAAGATCAATGCCCTGATTATCAGTGTAAATGTGCCCATCGGCCTTGCTGGTTATCTGCTCTCTGTTCCTCATGCATTGATGGTGCGCAAGGAAAAGATTGCTGATAATTGGCAAGCTTGTTAACATGTGAGCAGCTGTGAGTGAACACAGCTTACCACATGGTAAAAGGCCACTGTGATGTCGTCCTTTTTACCTCGATCTCTGATCAGCTGTGTCCAAAGGACACAGCAGTCTCACAGCGTGCCCTATGCGGGAGGTGTGTTCTGGATGTCAGAATGTCCGCCGCCATTATTAGTATAAAAAAAAAATTTAAATCCAGTATCTATACCATCATTTTAACATAACTTTAACGTAAACCAATTATTTACACGTATTGGGATTTTTTTTTTTTAGAAAAGACGTCGCAGAATACATTTTGGCCAAAATTTATGCTGAAATTTGATATTTTAAATTTTCACTGGACATGTTTTATAGCAAAAAGTCCCAAAATATTGGTTTTTTTTTTGTTTTTTTTTCCTCAAAACTCTTTTTTTTTTTTTTTTATAGCGCAAAAAATAAAAAACGCACAGGCGATCATATACCATTGAAAGCTCAATTCGTGGGAAAAAAAGGATGTAAATTTAATTTGGGTGCGGTGTTGCATGACCGCTCAATTGTCAGTTAAAGTAACGCAGCGACGTAACACAAACCGCTTCTGTAACTGCTTCCTGACTGCCCTGTAGCAGAAATACTGCTACAGGGCGGCATGGGTGCGCAAAATCACATATATTTATATTATTATACAGTATATAGCGCCAGAAGGTTTGCTCAGTGCTGTACATTATAGTGGGGGACAGAACATGAGACAATGCAGTAACAAAACAATACACGAGGGGTTCGAGGGCCTATACGTGATTCGCGCTCTTGCGGTGTGCACACCCCTCCCAGATAGCGTCAGATTGCCCGTCAGTACACCAGTCATCACATTTAACCCCTTGATTGCCAGGAACACGCTCATGCACAATAAACCTCCATTGCTAGTATACAGGTGAAACTTGAAAAATTTCAATATCATGTTCATTTATTTCAGTAATGCAACTTAAAAGGTGAAACTAATATATGAGATAGACTCATTATATGCAAAGCAAGATAGTTCAAGCCGTGATTTGTCATAATTGTGATGCTTATGGCTTACAGCTCATGAAAACTCCAAATCCACAATCTCAGAAAATTAGAATATTACATGCAATCAATAAAACAAGGATTGTACATAGAACAATATCAGACCTCTGAAAAGTATAAGCATGCATATGTGCTCAGTACTTGGTTTCTGCCCCTTTTGCAGCAATTACTGCCTCAATGCAGCGTGGCATGGAAGCGATCAACCTGTGGCACTGCTGAGGTGTTATGGAAGACCAGGATGCTTCAATAGCGGCCTTCAGCTCTTCTGCATTGTTCGGTCTTATGTCTCTCATCTTTCTCTTGGCAATGCCCCATAGATTCTCTACGAGGTTCAGGTCAGGCGAGTTTGTTGGCTAATCAAGCACAGTAAGCCCACTGTCATTGAACCAGGTTTTGGTGCTTTTGGCAGTGTGGGCAGGTGCCAAGTCCTGCTGGAAAATGAAGTCAGCAACCCCATAAAGCTCATCTGTGGATGGAAGCATGAAGTGCTCCAAAATCTCCTGGTAGACGGCTGCGTTGACCCTGGACTTCATGAAGCACAGTGGACCAACACCAGCAGATGACATGGCTCCCCAAATCAACACAGACTGTGGAAACTTCACACTGGAGTTGAAGCATCTTGCAGTGTGTGCCTCTCCTTTCTTCCTCCATACTCTGGGTCCTTGGTTTCCAAATAAGATGCAAAAAATGCTCTCATCAGAAAAGAGGACTTTGGACCACTGAACAACAGACCAGGTCTGTTTTTCTTTAGCTCAGGTAAGACGCTTCTGACGTTTATTGTTCAGGAGCTGCTTGACAAGAGGAATACGACATTTGAAGCCCAGGTCCAGGATCTGTCTGTGTGGTGGCTCTTGATGCACTGACTCCAGCCTCAGTCCACTCCTTGTGAAAGTCCCCAACACTTTTGAATTACTTTTTTTCCTAACAATCCTCTCCAGGCTGCGGTCATCCCTGCTGCTTGTGCACCTTTTTTTTCCCCCACACTTTTCCCTTCCACATAACTTTCTATTAATGTGCTTTGATACAGCACTTTGGGAACATCCAACTTCTTTTGCAATTCCCTTTTGAGGCTTTCCCTCCTTATGGAGGGTGTCAATGATGGTTTTCTGCACAACTGTCAGGTCAGCAGTCTTTCCCATGATTGTGATTCCTACTGAACCAGACTGAGAGACCATTTAAAGGCTCAGGAACCCTTTGCAGGTGTTATGGCTTAATTAGCTGATTAGAGTGGGACACTTTTAGCCTAGAATATTGCAC
Organism: Staurois parvus; assembly: GCF_062004578.1. Classification (NCBI taxonomy): domain Eukaryota; kingdom Metazoa; phylum Chordata; class Amphibia; order Anura; family Ranidae; genus Staurois; species Staurois parvus. The sequence goes on along the minus strand of NW_028318828.1, from coordinate 1,938,472 downwards.
CTTTTCACAATATTCTAATTTTCTGAGATTGTGGATTTGGGGTTTTCATGAGCTATAAGCCATAATCATCACAATTATGACAAATCAGGGCTTGAACTATCTTGCTTAGCATATAATGAGTCTATCTCATATATTAGTTTCACCTTTTAATTTGCATTACTGAAATAAATGAACTTTTGCACAATATTCTAATTTTTTGAGTTTCACCTGTAGTGTCTGAACGGATCAATATCTTTGATCAGATTAGCACTATACCAGCGTTCACATTAGTATAGCGTTAGCGGGATCAGCCCCAGCACCTGCGTTTAGCCCCTATGCTTACCCCCCCTTCTCCCCCAGCAAGTGCAGTGTCAGTAGGTCACTGTCACTTGATACACTGCACAAAAAACCGCAGTGTTTGCAGAATCAGGCCTGATCTCTGTTAGCACTTGTCAGTAACTTTTGATGACTCTCATATGCAGCAGAGTGCTAGTACTAGTGCCATGCTACCTTTTGGTGAACTTGCGAGTACTAGTGGCCTAGTACATTGTGGTCTTTCACATCTCTTAGATTGTAAGCTCCCAGGATCAGGCCCTCCTAACCCTTTTGTATTGAACTGTATTGTTGTGTATTGTCTCTCCTTATAGTGTAGCGTTGAGCAAACTGTTGGCGCAATAAATCCTGTATAATAATAATAATAGTAGTAATACCAGCACTGCATTATGACTTGTTGATGTGGCGAGTCCCATAAGTGCAGTACAAGCTGGTGTGGTGGCGAGCACTAGTATTGTTCCGCAACCACAAAGAATTTGCACACAGGCCTGTAGAGCCCCTAGTGTCCTTCCGGATGTGCTTGCAAATCCCGATTGACAGCCCACAAATTCTGCAGCACCCGTATTTCCCCCATTCACTGACCAACCCAGAATTCAGGTGGAAATAGCAAATTTTAACTAATCCCCTTGATTTTTGGAACTGTTTTTCACAGAATATCTGTATGCGTTGATTGTGGATCAATGCAATTTATATGCACAACAATTTATCACCGCCAACCCAAATTCAAACCTTGCCAGACCATTCGCATGGAAACTCATTACGGTTTTCAAATTTACATTTTTTTGGGGCCTAACCCTTAACATGGGCATTACTAAAAAAAATTAATCGCATTTGTATTGGTCCGCAGACCTGATTAATCATGTGCCCGTGTTCTCTGCTGCCATGGCCAGGCATAGATATGAGAGTATGTGTTTTATGCATTTCAATGACAATACTCTCTCATCCTCGGGATAACCCTGAATTTGACCAGCTCCACAAAATTCAGCCCCTCGCAAATCACCTTAACCAAAAATTTGCAGATGTCTATACTCCCCAGCAAAACATCTGTGTTGATGAGTCCCTGATTCATTTTTCTGGCCGCCTTGCATTCAAACAATTTCTCCCCAGCAAGCGTGCCAGATATGGGGTCAAGATGTAGAAGACCTGTGAGAGGACAACAGGCTATACTTATAGGTTTTGGATTTACGAGGGAAAAGATAGTCACGAGGAGCCCCCCTGGATGCTCAGACTACATGGGGAGCAGTGGCAAGATAGTTTGACTTGGTGTCATCCTTTTTCCATATGGGGTACCACTTATACGTGGACAGTTTGTATTCAAGCGTGCCACTATTTAGGCATTTGTACAATCTTGGAACTGGTGCTTGTAGCAAAGTGTGACCTAATGTGTGCCCACCATTAGAAGTGGGTGGATGCAGGGAGGAATATTCTAATGGTGGGCATACCACACACTTTTTCTGGCGGAGATTCCTTTTTTTTTTTTTTTCATTCAGTCCACAGGCTGCATACAAAAAAACCATCAAAACATAGCATATACACCCAACAAGGACCAGCAACGTACTGGTACATCACTGGACTTTGGTTATACCAGGATGATGCCTACAGCTGCAGGCATCATCCTGGTATCGTTTTTTCAGCCGGCGATCGGCTTTCATGTAAAAACAATCCTAGTGGCTAATTAGCTGCAGGATTGCTTTTACAAGCAGCGGGAGATGATGCCCCCCCCCCCCTCCACCGCTGCCTTCTACGGCCTTTTCGGGCAGTCCCGTGCCATCGGGGGAACCTAAGAATGCAGCCGGTGTTTCTGCCAGCTGACCATAGAGCTGATTGGAGACCAGAGTGGTGCCAATCATCTCTATAGTCTAAGAATTCGGAAGCTACAAGCATTTCATCACTAAAGTTTCGCAGGATATAAACAGCGCCATTTGTAAATTGGGAAAGCATCTGATCACACCGATTTTGGTTTGATTAGATAATGTAAGGGCAGAGGAGATATCCAGAGTCTGATAGACCCCAGATTTCTCAAAAAAAGAATACACCCTGTTCTAAATTATTTTGCAAATTCTATTTAGGTGTCACAAAGATTAAATATTTTTTTTTTCAGTTTAACTCATGGATGGTATTGTGTCTCAGAGCTGTTTTGATCACTGAAAACAATCTGGGACACCTGTGATAATTAGATTGGCAGGTGAGCCCAATTTAAGGAAAAACTACTAAAGGAGGGTGTTCCACAATATTAACCAGAGCACCATTTTCAAGCAATATGGGGAAGAAAAAGGATTTCACTGCTGCCGAAAAGAGTGAAATAGTTCGATGCCTTGGGCGAGGTATGAAAACATTTGATATTTCATGAAATCTTAAGCGTGATCATCGCACTATTAAGAGATTTGTGGCTGATTCAGAGCACAGACGGGTTCATGCAGATAAAGGCACATTGAGGAAGATTTTTGCTAGATCCATTCATCGGATCAAGAGAGCAGCTGCTAAAATACCACTACATAGCAGCAAACAGATATTTGAAACTGCTGGTGCCTCTGGAGTCCCATGGACATCAAGGTGTAGAGTCCTCTAGAGTTTTGCAACTGTGCATAAACCTTCTATTCGGCCACCACTAACCAGTACTCACAAGCAGAAACGTACATGAAGACTAATTTTCAAACAGTCCTGTTCACTGATGAGTGCCGTGCAACCCTGGATGGTCCAGATGGATGGAGTAGTGGATGGTTAGTGGACGGCCACCCTGTTCCAACAAGGCTGCGACGTCAGCAAGGCGGTGGTGGAGTCATGGCCGGAATCATGGGAACAGAGCTGGTTGGCCCCTTTAGGGTCCCCGAAGGTTTAAATATGACCTCTGCAAAGTATGTGGAGTTTGAGCACTTTCTTCCCTGGTACAGAAGGAAGAACTATGCTTTCTGTAATAAAATCATCTTCATGCATGACAATGCACCATCTCATGCTGCAAAGAATACCTCTGCATCAATGGCTGCTATGGGGATAAAAGTAGAGAGAGTCATGGTGTGGCCTCCATTTTCCCCTGATTTCAATCCTATTGAGAACCTTTGGAGCATCCTCAAGCAAAAGCTCTGAGGGTGGGAGGCAGTTTACATCCAAACAGCAGCTCTGGGAGGCTATTCTGACATCTTGCAAACAAATTCAAGCAGAAACTGTCCAAAAACTCACAGGTTCAATGGATGCAAGACTTGTGAAGCTGCTATCAAATAAGGGGTCCTATGTTAAAATGTAACGTGACCTGTTAAAATGTTTAAAAAGTTAAAATGTTGTTAAAAGTTTGATTGAAATAGCTTTTGATATCAGTAAATATGCTGCAAACACAACAAATGACAATTTTCAGTTCTTTACAACCTTAAGTGTTTTGAAACTTACTGTGCGTAATAATTTGGAACAGTGCATTGTAAGTTTGTTTTAAAAAAATACAGTTATTAGGTTTGTTCAATAAAATTTGAATTGTACTCCTAATAGTTAATAACATGAGAATTATGCTGACTGTAATTTACATCAATTGTTTAGGTAAATGAGAAAAATATAATTTGCATAATAATTTGGAACAGGGCGTATATAACAATGCCCATTGAAGTTATAGGGGATATTTGCATTCCTTGTGATAGCATTAAAAGTGATAAAAAAAAGAGATACAGTGTAAAAATAATAAAAATCGCCCCTCCCATGCACGCACACCTTTGTGCACAAGCCTTGACCTTGTGTCGGTATGTAAACAGCGGTTGCACCATGCATGTGAGGTATTGATCGTCAGATCAAGGGCAGTAATTCTAACACTAGACCTCCTCTGTAAATCTAAAATGGTGGCTTTTAAAGTGTTGCCTATGGATATTAAAAATGTACACAGTTTGTCGCCATTGCAGGGGGCATGCGCAGTTTTAAAGCATGTCATGTTTGGTATGTATTTACTAGGCCTACCATTTATCTTTTATATTTTACCAAATAATTGGCCAATATATTGTTTTTGTGCATTAAAAGTAGTAAAAGTAATTTTTTTTAAACAATTTGTTTTTAAAAAATCTCGCTAGTACTATGTGCCATAAAAAATTATAGTACCCATCATTTTATTTACTAGGGTGTCTGCTTTAAAAAAAAATATATAATGTTTGGGGGTTTAAATTAATTTCCTAGCAAAAAATACTGATGTTTTTCATGTGAACAAAGTGTCAGAAAAGGCTTGATATTCAGGTAGTTAGAGTGAATGATGTGTGGCATAAACTTCTAATGCTGGGCATAGAATGCCCCCACCCCCCAAAACAACCCCTTTTTGGAAAGTAGACACCCCAAACTATTTGCTGAGAGGCATGTTGAATCAATAGAAGAATTTTATTTTTTTACCACAAGTTTTTTGAAAATGACTATATATGTGTGTGTGTGTATATATATATATATATATATATATATATATATATATATATATATATTTTACACAAAATTGTCACTTAAATGATTTACTGCTCACACATGCCATGGGTATAAGTGGAATTACTCCCCAAAATCCATTCTGCTACTTCTCCTGAGTATGGGGGTACCACATGTGAGATATTTTGGCAGTCTAGCAAAGTACAGGACCCCAAAATCCAATAAGCACCTTCAGGCTTTTAAAGGGCTTTATTTCCTCATTACACTTCCAGACTACCTATCACAGTTTCGGAGGCCCTGAAATGCCAGGATAGCACCTAACCCCCCCAAATGACCCCCTTTTGGAAAATAGACACCCCAAGGAATTTGATAAGAAGCATGGTAAGTATTTTGCAGATCTCATTTGTTGCCACAAGCATTTGTAAAATGAAGGAAAAAACCAAAAACATATTTTTTTCTATTTTTTTTTTTTTTTTATATTTCAAATCCTTGTGAGAAAAAATAAGATCTGCAAAATACTGACCATGCCTCCTTTTTAAATTCCTTGGGGTGTCAACTTTCCAGTAAGGGGTCATTTGGGGGGGGGTTTGGTGCTATCCTGGCATGTCAGGGCCTTCGAAACTGTGATAGGTAATGAGGAAGTTACGCACCTTCAGGCTTTCAAAGTGGTCACTGGATTTCAGGCTCCTGTATGTGGCTAGGCTCCCAAAAAGTCTCGCATACGTGGTATCCCCATACTCGGTAGAAGTAGCAGAATGTATTTTGGGGTATAATTCCACATATACCCATGGCTTGTGCGAGAAATATATCATTTAAATGACAACTTTGTGTAAAAAAAAAAAAAAAATGCCTTTGTCATTTTCCAAAAACTTGTGGAAAAAAAATAAATCTTCAATGGACTCAATATGCCACTCAGCAGATAGCTTAGGGTGTCTACTTTCTGAAAAGGGGTCATTTGAGGGTGTTTGTACTATCCTGGTATTTTAGTACCTCATGAAATGTGATGGGCAGTCAAAGTAAAAGCTAAATTCCATTATCTATACCAAAGTTTGTAGATGCTATAACTTTAACACAAAAAAATAAATATACACTTACTGGCATTTTTTTTAACCACAAACATGTAGCAGAATACATTTTGGCCTAAATTTATGACGAAATTTTAGTTTTTATGACCGAAATGAGAAAACATTGTTTTTTTTCAAATATTTTTTTTTTCTTTAAAATTTTTCTGTTTATAGCGCCAAAAATAAAAAGCGCACAGGTGATCAAATACCACCAAAAGAAAGCTCTATTTGTGTGAAACAAAGGACATAAATTGGATTTATGTACCGTATTGCATGACCACGCAATTGTCCGTTAAAACAGCTCAGTGCTGTACAGCAAAAAAATGGCATAAATTGCACTATCTATACCTTAGTTTGTAGACGCTATAACTTTCACACAAAGCAATCAATATACATTTATTGGGATTTTTTTTTACCAAAAACATGTAGCAGAATACATTTTGGCCTAAATTTATAACTAACTTTGAGTTTACTATATATTTTTTATAGCTGAAATTAAAAAATATTGTTTTTCTTCAAAATTTTCGGTCTTTTTTTGTTTATAGCATGAAAAATAAAAAGCGCACAGGTGATCAAATACCACTGAAAGAAAGCTCTATTTGTGAAAAAAGGACGTATATTTAGTTTGGGTGCAGCATTGCATGACCGCGCAATTATCAGTTGAATTAATGCAGCGCCGAGTAGCAAAAAAAGGCCTGGACAGGAAGGGGGGTAAATCCTCAGGAGGGCAAGTGGTTAATTGTTCTTTAGGTATATTTGTATCACATACCTTAAAGAAGTTCTTGTAGTAAAATGGTAATTCTTTCTCAATCAAAAGATCCAGAAACTCAATCTGTATATTTTCTGTCTTCCATTCCGGAATTATATTTTTATTCATATTCAAACAGTGCTTAATTGCATCCAGATAAGCTGGATTATGCCATATTGGCATAATATCTATTAAGCACCTATAACACTTCAATTCAGGGGGCCAATGAACAAAAATTTCTTCAAATTCACATTTGGACATAAAAATATTGGTGACACTGGGAGCAAATTTAGCTCCCATTGCAATGCCTACCATTTGGTGGTAATACTTTGATCCATATCAGAAGTAGTTATGAGTTAGACCAAATTTAAGGTATTCCATAATAAACTTCTGTTTCCCTTTAAGATCTGAAAAACGATTTAGAGCCCATTTACTGCTTCAACTGCTTGTTTGTGGCTGATAGTATAAAGCAAATTTACAGGAGCTGTCACCAGTTTGTATGTGTCATTGCCCTTTTTTAAATCTTCAAGAATTTGGATCAAATGCTAAATTTGTTCCCAGTGTTGCCAATATTTTTATGTCCAAATGGGAATTTGAAGAAATTTAGAATTAAAGATTTTATATGCTGTGCTTCAGAAGGGGTACTGTATATGATCCAATGTAACTGTAGACTTCAGTATATAATAGTAATAAGTTTAAAAATAGCAAAACTTTTTAAATACTTTGGGTTTTTTTTTCTCAATTGTTCTTTTTTTGTTTATAGCGCAAAAAATAAACGCAGAGGTTATCAAATACCACCGAAAGCTGCATTTGTGGGAAAAAGACATTTAATTTCATTTGGGTGCAGCATTGTATGACCACACAATTGTCAGTTTAAAGTAACGCAGCGGCTTATTGCAAAAAAATGGCCTGGTCAGGAAGGGGGATAAATCCTCTGGAGGGCAAGTGGTTAAATTAATGCGCAACTGCGACCCTTGCCAAATGGCATTTTGGGCACTGGAGAAGGTGAATAGACACTGGAGGGGAGGAAATTAGATTAGAAAATTGAGCCAAAGGGAATTCTAGTGGATTCATGAAACTAAAGTTTTGTCCCTTAGAGGACTCAACATCGAGTTTGATTTGAATTGTTTTATTAGTAATTCCTGAATTCTGTCAATTTTGCCTTCCTTATTTTTATTTTTTCTGCAAATTTTTGTTTTTCTCTTTCCTATATATATATATATATATATATATATATATATATATATATATATATATATATATATATATATATATATATATATATTTTCCTATTAAAATGATTTTAGAGATGAGATAATTATGCATTTTTAATTTTGAATGTGTGTATTGTCATATATTTCTAGGAATAGGATATTATTTATGAATTCATATATATATATATATATATATATATATATATATATATATATATATATATATATATATATATATAGTATGTGCATACATTTTTTTTATTTTTTTTTATGTATTGGAAGAGCATATGCCATATATCCCTGAGTTTGTGTTTTTTTTTGTTGTCTTTAGTAAAATGTTTTTCTTAGGGGTGTACTCCCTTTTGTTGCCAGCGGTTTAGACATTAATGGCTGTGTGTTGAGTTATTTTAGGGAACTAGATTTACACTGTTATACAAGCTGTACACTCACTACTTTACTTTGTAGCAAAGTGTAATTTCTTAAGTGTTGTCACATGAAAAGATATAATAAAATATGTACAAAAATGTTAGGGGGTGTACTCACTTCTGTGAGCTGCTGTATATAGTTTGAATACTATGTCATAGGTATTTATCATTGTAAAAGAACAACATATTATACACTACTTTTTTTTTTTCCTGGTAAAAAAACAAACAAAATGGCTTTGAAATAAACAGGTCTGTGTTTATTTTTTTTCCCCCAGGCCTTTCCGTCTCTACACAGATGACGTTAGAGGCAGAAAACACCATAAGACATAATTTCAATAAAATAGATTATTGGGCTATTAAGTAATGGGTGTGTAATCCAGTATTTTGGAGATACGGATAACATTTGATATCCCTTTTAACTTTTCCTTGTCTTTCTATTATTTTTCTGAGGTAATATGCTGCAGTTACCTGCTCCGTTCACGAACATAAATGCTCTGCTGAAACAACTGTGCAAGTTTGCCACAGTTGTGAATAACCTCTAATATCCATAGATGGCTTCACTCAAGGCTTTTTGCACTTTGAAGTTTATTTTCATTGTGTTTCCTTAGATTGTATTACTGTAAACTAGAGATTTCCTTTTTATTTATTTATTTTTAAAAAAATTAATTAGGGGCCCTCTCTAAGTTGTTTTTACCATTGCAGAAATCTCTGCTGCAGGAATGTTGAGACTATATAACGTTTTTGTGTCCTCCTCCATACACTCACACACTTGGGAATGTGACTTGATATTCTGGAATGCAGTTTACCCAAGTGCATTCCAATACAAGGAACAAAAGATCCAGTGCCATGGCTTGCACCCTTCATTGTAATTTTTTTGTGCCTGCAGAAACAGGCATTTGTTACAGTTCAGCATTAACCACTTCAGCCCCAGAAGGTTCCCCCTCTTCCTGCTATCTGGCACTGCGGTATTTCAACTGGTAATTGCGCAGTCGTGCAACGGTGTACCCAAACTAAATGTATGTCCTTATTTTACACAAACAGAGCTTTCTTTTGGTGGCATTTGAATACCACTGGGTTTTTTTTATTTTTTTGTGATCTAAAATTATAAAAAGTGATTACAACCTTTTGTCTATACATGAATTTAGCCAATTCTGATGGAGCTAATACCAATAAGTTAAAACCAAATGATAACTGCAAAAAAATAAAGATCTAATTTATTTACACAGAAAAGGAGCTTGCTAGTAATCAAATACAACAAAATATAGTGTAGCCGGTATAACGTTAAAAGTAGTAACATTACAATGCAAATACAGAATGTTACCAATACAAAGCGATGACTACACAAAAAATGGATGTTACAGTATAACATACAGTATATTACCATTATAGAGAAAGTCACAGGAAAGAAACATAGAACAATGGTGGTAAGTTATGCAGAGATGCTGATGCCTGGGCTCCGAAAAGGGCAGAAATTTAGCAATGGCTTACTTTTTTTTTTTTTTTTTTTACCCCTTCCCCCTCCATTCCAAGTAAAGGCACACCCTTCAATAAGTTCCAATATTTTGCCATTTCTGTTCAAAGGGGGGGCTCTGTGACTTGTGAAAGATATTGGCCAACTGTATAGGCCAATGTTCAGCGAAGCATACCTCCTTTTGAAGCCAGTTCCCACAGGAAGATCTATGACAATACTCCCTAGGAGGTGTTAAAAATGACGACTTATTCAGCCAGGTGGCCATACTACCATAAACCTCTACAGGAAACCTTCTAAGGGGGTATGTTGAGGTGATGCAACAGATGGTAAATAAGTTGCAGGAATTGAGACTTTGACACCTATCAGAAGCTCACAATAATGTTAAAAATTATTGTAGGCCCAAAATATCTATCACATTTCCCCCTGAACTTCATTGGTGAACTTATACCCTCCCTCAATGATTTTTTTTTACCCACCCATGACAGCCCAGAAGGCCCAACCCCCCACCACCACTGCAGCCTCCTCTTCTTTCTTGAGCATGATGGAACTCCTTATCTGTTCTGATGAACTTGAGCCTGAGCAAACAAAAGTCTTGGTGCCTCCGAGACCTCACATTCGGACCATGAATCCCTGTGCTGCGATGTTTCCTTGCCCCTCTGCCTTGGAAGGATGGAATTCCAACATCGATGGCGGGATCCTTTTTATCTTTAGTCCCATAGCTTAGGAACACTGTGTGATGTTTGCAAAGATTGGATCAGACTGCGAGATGGCAATGTTCAGCATGGAGAAAGATAGTTAAGGAAGGTCTAGTTGTTGCACCTGTGTGTCAAGAGATGGCATGGTGGTGGTTGTTTCTTCAGGTGGTGGTAGGGTAGGCCTCTGGACAATCATAGATGGATAGATACAAAAGAGAAGGAAAATGTCAATGTACAGTTATTGGGGGGAAATCAAGAGTGAAGCAGCTGTTTGGCTATTAAAGGTTATTAAGCATAAGGGTCTTAATGTGGGTAGGTGAAGTGGGATCCCAACAGGATGCAGAGTTTGAGCAACAGCCAGTCATGCTATTGCCAGGTCTCATTCCTTGGGTACTCCCCACCAGCTCATAGGGCTCGGGTTGAAGCCGTATGCAGATTGAGGAATGTCTGCAAGAAGCAATTATACAGTAAGCTTGTGGATCCCCGCCGGACTCTTGAAGCTGAGTCGGGCACAAATGCCAAAGCCTTATAATTCACAGCTCATTTATCTTCTAGTTTTAAGTTATGAATAAAATTATATGCTAATGGGATATTAAACCAGGAAAAAGGAAAGAGGGAAGAGTAATAAAAGCAAAAGCATAAACAAAATGATAGAAAAAAAAAAAAGATACAGATTTAATGCTCCTCCTACAACTTTTACTTTACATATTTCACTTTAGGTTGGTAAAGAGCAATGAATCTGTATTCATACAAAAAATAAAAAATGAGAGGTGAAAAAAAAAAAAAATTAAATATATGTCGCCCTGAAAAACTTTTGGTAACTGCATTAAAACACAAAAGCAAAAAAAAACATTGTTACAAATGACAATAGACAACTACTCCCCCACACTAGTGATCAACAGTACAAATTTGCAGGTCAGGTACACACAAAGAAAAACAAAAGTTGATAAAAAAAAGTTTTAGAATTTTGTTAAACCTGACTGCCCTTTATTACTCCAATTGAAAGACTTCTCCCTAAAACAAAACAACATAAATAAACAAAAAAAACAAAGAAAAAAAAAAACACTTTTCATTTTCCTTTTAACTTTGTTGTTTTTAGGGTCCTTTCTTAAATGTGCAAAATTCTTGTGTTTTGGGTTGGATCAGGCTCTTCAGAGAGCAGTTTCTGAGTTAATGGCCTCTGTTTCTCAAGAGGAGATACCTCGTTGAGGTACACATTCTTACAGCTTTGGCATTCATTCTCCTGATAGTGATGCACATTATTTATTGCATCAGGAAGAGCAACAGGGTTACACAAATCAAGACAACCGGGTGGAGCTTAGATGTTTAGGAAAGCTGTGGCTTTAGAACTGTACCCGAATAAACCTTCCCACCAGGATACCTTAGCATCTCCTTCTAATGCGTGTGCTACCTGCACTAATCTATTTTGATCATGAACGATTCGTACGGTGGTGTCAGGGATCCCCTCGATCCCTGCCGCGATGGTCCCGGCGCAGGCGCACTGCTCCGCCCTGTGCAGGGACACGGGCACTAGGTCCGGGCCGGCCGCGGCGTTCGAGTTCGCGCATGCGCAGTAGAAGCCGCGGCCGCCCGCTGGGCACCAATAGCAGCGCAGGGCGGGATATTTAAATGTCCCTGAGCTGTCATTTCGTTGCCTTCTGGTCTTACCTGCTTCCTGTGATTCTGAACCTGTGCCTTGTAAGTTACTGACCCGGATTGTACCTGACCTTGCTGTATTCTCCTGCCCAGACCCTTGCTTTGCCTGACCTCTCTCCCTGGATGCCCCTCATTAGATCTGACCTACTGTTGCTGACCTGGCGTGTGACCCGACGATTCTCTGCCTGCTCCCTTGTACCTTACCGTCCTCTACGTTACCAACTCGGCCTGTCTGACTTCGCACTTGCTCAGCCATCCATCCATCCCATCGGGGTCACCCGACCTCCTCACATCTGGCTCTCCCTGGTTGGAGTCCCTGGAAAACACCCCTACCACTGACAGGTGTGCTCAGTAGTGGCGACCTGGTCCCGGGGTACTACAAGTCCATCCCCACCATCAGGGGCCCTGGTGAACAAGTACCCTGGGGCTTAGACTCCGCGCTCTGGGCACGCCTGACCAGTGGAGTGCTAGTGGTGCCGCTCGGCGGTCCCTCACAGGTGGCTTGTTTCTCAGCATCTTTTAGCACATTTAAAAAATCATCCTGTTGCCCAAAGTCTAATAACTAAGCTTTTAACTCCGACCCAAATCCCAAAGGAAGTTTCTGTAGATGTATGGGGGTGTCAGGTTTGATATCAAGCCTTTTCTCAGGGGTAATAGAAGTATGTCCCTGTGTCCCTGCTAATATCTATTCCAAGCACAGGAGATGTACAGTAGACTCCCTGAGGTAGTGTAACCCGCTAAGTACAATTTAACCCATATGTAGAATATAGGGCATCACTAGACATTTAATACCAGCACCAATACCCTTGCCCCAAGTATTTTAAATTAGGTTGGGACAATTCCTCAGCATCCATTAGACATGACCCTTCTTTGTGCCAGAATTGCTGTCTCATGATCCTGTTCTGTTTTTTCCTTGGCATAACACAACCCCTACCTTTCTCCAGCACCCATCAGTATCAATTATCTGAGGATGTCTGGACTCATAAACCATCAGCTCATGATAGACTCGGGGGTGTAAAATGGTAGACTCCGATAGGATAGTACCCAGATTGACTGTGGTATATGCACAATGTTCTATCCCTGCAACTGGAATCGGGGATGAAACTGTGCAAGGTAGGTTTTTACAGCCATGGAACTGAGTCATCCTCCAATCCATATGACTCAAAGCAAACTTGGATACTACCCTACCTGCTTGTTTTCTTAAATTGAGTGGAAACTGTCCTTTTGAAAGAGGCAATCATGACTCACAGTTCCTGGGACATTTCTGATTGTACCTGGTTGCAAGACAAAGCAAGCTGGATTTCTTCCTGTACCTTGGATAATCCTGCTATCAATCCTGTAAATGTTTTCTTCATTATCTCAGACAGTGAGGCAGTTGCATTGATGTGAGCATGTTGTAGGTTTTCGAAGATATGATTCACATCTAACTGCACCTTAACCCCTTCCCCAACATGTGCTAGACCTAATTTGTTTCTGAGTACCTCCCAGATCCATTGTGTTTAGGGTACTGATTGCCACACCCCCTGCTCCTAAGGCAGTCTCCATTAAGCCTCTCTTGGCCCTGGAATGCGAGTACTCTGAATATCCTGATTGCAGCCAACCTTTCAACATGTACACCTGATTTTTTATGAAGGCAGCACCACCTTTGATCGCATTTATCAACCCAAAAATCAGATAAAATTATCCTCCATGTATATAACATAAATTGCATTTGTTAGCACTGTCCAATGAGAAGAGAGTAAAGGGACTACTAGATCTGCTGCCTTCACTATAGGGGCCTTACAGGAGTCTGAACTAATCTAAGTAAGCATAGTAATTCATCCCCCATATAGTAATTCATCCCCCATAGTAATTCATCCCCCATAGTAATTCATCCCCCATAGTAATTCATCCCCCATATAGTAATTCATCCCCCATATAGAAATTAATCCCCCATATAGTAATTCACCCCCCCTATAGTAATTCACCCCCCCTATAGTAATTAATTCCCCATATTAATTCATCCCCCATATTAAGTCCCCAAGTCCCCCGTGTCAATTCACTTACCTTTGCTCCGCGCGTTCCTCTCGCCGTGTTCCCGCGCCGTTCCGGTGTAGTATGAAAATCTGTCTCCTATGAGGATCTGTCCCCCTCGACGTATCTGCACATGTGCCAGTTTCAGGCATTAGCAGCCGATTGGCGATCTCCGGCACATGCGCAGATACGTCGAGGGGGACAGATCCTCATAGGAGACAGATTTTCATGCTACACCGGTCTTCAGGGCGGACTGTGAGAGGAGCCTAGCGGGAGCCTAGCTCCGCGGGCCGGATTAAAAGGTCCGCCGGGCCGTAGTTTGCCCATTGCTGATCTAGAGTATACTTTTAAAGTTATTTTCTTGTGTGGAGACACATATAGACCCTTTGTGTATGTGTTCATATATGTGGTCCCAGTCTTCAGGCAGTAGTTGGAGTTGTAAGCCAGCGCTCCAGGCCTTGCAAGCTTTCCTAGTTGAGTGGTCACTGGTGTGTTCGAGACATGTATAAAGCAGGGATATAACATGTCTCTGGGGAGAGTCTGTTGAGCAAAGTTTTTCAAAGGGGGTAAGATGTCTAGTATATTCTTTTAGATGGGGTGAGCTGTGGATAAAGTGGTGGAGTTGTCTATACATCCAGAGCGTTAAGGTCAAGGTAGGCCATTTATTCAGAAGGCTGTCTCTGGATAAAAGCAATCCGTCTTTGAAGAGGTGGTGTAAACTCACGCCACCTGTGAGCCCAGATCCCGCAAGAAAGGCATGCAACATACCTGGGAGGAAGTCTGGGTTCAATCTGACAGGAGTGAGTGGACCAGGGGTGGATGAGAATGCTGTTTTCTTGCTAATCTGATTGTAACATGACAAAGTAGGTTATATGAGAATGTGTTCCTTGAGCTCAGATGGGATGTGAGATTTTAGCAGCCAAGAGTAGGTGGCGAGCGGGGTCTCTGAAAAAGCAGCTTCCAATTCAACCCAGGCCTTGCGAGCATGGTTCGTGGACCAATCTACTATTCTTGCCATTTGACAAGCTTTGTAATAACGGAAGATGTCAGGTAACCCTATACCTCCACACGTTTTTGGGCATGGTTAGTTGGTCAAAACCAATTCTAGGGCGTTTATTACTCCATAGAAATGAGGTATATAATGTTTTGTAGGACTTGAAGAAGGAGTTATGCAATTTGATTGGAATTGTTTGTAGTAGGTACAAAAGTCTTGGAAGCACATTCATCTTGATGATCGCTGCTCTGCCAAACCAAGAGAAAAACGGTTTATCCCATGTTTGCAGATCTTTGGTAATGTTACGCAGGATGGGTAGAAAGTTTTTGGCGTAGAGCTCTGCAAGATGGGTTGGCAATTGGATTCCTAAATAGGTGATCGCATCTGATCGCCACATGAAGGGGAAATTAAATTTTGCTTGTCTAACCGCATCCTGGGTTAGGGAAATATTGAGTGCTTGGGATTTATTGAAGTTTATTTTAAAATTGGCCAGATACTGAAACAGTTTGTAATCTTGTAATAGATTAGGCAGTGTAAAATGTGGATGTGTCAAGAAGAATAAGATGTCGTCAGTGAAGGTAGCTATTTTGTGAGTTTTGCCATTTATAGAAATCTCTTTAATATTGTCATTCCGTTTAATGCACTGCAAGAAGGGTTCCAACGTAATAATGAATAGGAGGGGGGATAATGGGCAGCCCTGTCTGGTGTCATTTGCATATGGAAAAGGCTTCTGAAAGGAGGCCATTGACTCTCACGTTAGCAGTCGGTACGGTGTATAGCGACATGATACAGTTCAAAAGACGGCGCGGGAGCCCGTTGCCAACCAGAACTGCTTCCATGTAGTCCCATGCCAATCTGTCAAAGGCCTTTTCCGCGTCTAAGGAAAGGAAGAAGCAGGATTGTTTCTTCTGTGTTAACCAATGGTGTATGTTGATTGCCCTGATCGTATTGTCTCTAGCCTCTCTACCTGGTACGAACCCCACCTGGTCCGTTGAGATAATAGAATATATGATATGCAGTAAACGATTGGCCAATATCTTGGCAGAAAATCTTTAGATCGACGTTCAGTAATGATATCGGGCGATAATTTGCTGGTAATGTCTGGTCTTTATTTTCTTTAGGTATTACCGTGATATGGGCTTCAGAGAGATGGCGCATGGACTGTCCTGGGTTATCTAGCAAGTTGAAAGCTTTTAGGAATGGGTGTGCTAGAACGTCAATGAAAGATTTGTAATATGTGGTTATGAGTCCTTCTGGTCCCGGGCTTTTGCCTGGTTTTAATTGTGCAATGGCCTGTTGCAATTCTGGCAGCATCAAAACACCATCTAAATCATTTGCTTGTGACAGGGAAATGGGTTTAGGGAGGTATTGAGCAAGAAAAGACTGGATAATGACCTTACGTGGTCTATCGTCCCCTGTTGGTTTTGGAGGTAAGGGTAGGTTATACAGGGATGTATAATATTTTTTGAATTCAGCCGCGATAGCCTCGGAGGTGGTGAGTGAGTGACCTTGTTTAGAGTGAAGTTGAGAGATGGTACGAGACGCTTTTTTAGCTTGCAAGGCCTGGGCTAAAAACCTGCCGCTCTTATTTCCATGTTTGTAAAAAAGTTAGAATGTAATTACGTTTTGTTTTCTTTTCCACTATGTCTCGGAGTTGTTTGCGGGCTTGGTCAAGTTCGTACGCAGAATTGACAGTCTTAGAGCGTTTGTATGACTATTCCAGTGTACGTACTTTTTGGAGTATGGAGACGCTTGTGCCATACGTTTCCGAGAGGCAGATATGGAAAGCAAGAGTCCACGAATCACACATTTGTGTGCTTCCCATTGAGTGAGGGGAGTTGCTTCCGGTGACGAGTTTTCCCTAAAAGTAATAGGTTAGGGATTCGCGTATTTGAGTGATAACGGACGAGTCTGTAAGGAGAAAGGGTTCTAATCTCCATGTTTTAGATGCAGGAGGGGCATCTGGAAGTTATAAAGTCATCGTGATGGGGTGGTGGTCAGAAAGAATCATTGGTTCGATGGAGGCTGACTTCAATGTGTGTAAGTCCCTTTGCGACAGAGGTAGTAAATTCTGGAATGATGTTGGTGCGGTGCTGAGAAAAAAGTGTAATCTTTATCAGAGGGATGTAGGGTATGCCAAGTATCATGTATGAGAAGATCGTTCAATTCAATTTTAATCTAAGTGCTCGGTAGGTTTTCCGATGAGAAGCCTGTCGATGTATCTACTAAAGGATTCAGTGCCACGTTAAAATCGCCTCCAAGAATCAAGAGACCCATTTGGAATGCTGCTAGAGTTTTGGAGATTTTACGAACAAAACGTATTTGTGCTGTATTGGGGCTATAGATGTTTGCTAAAGTGAGCAGTTTGTTGTGTAGGGTGCCTTTAAGGAAGAGGAATCTACCCTCCGGATCCTCAAGGGAATCAGTAATTATGAGCGGGAGTCTTTTGGAGATAAAAATGGATACCCCATTTGCTTTTACCCTTGTATTTACAGAATGATATGCTGTTCGATAGTTGGCGTTGGCAAACCTAGGGATGTCAACAGCACGAAAATGAGTTTCTTGAATGAGAAGCACATCTGCTCATAGACTTTTCATGTAAGTCAGGAGTTGTGAACGTTTCTCCGATATATTTAGGCCTCTTGAGTTAAGAGATGCCACAGTGAGTGTACGATGGGTATGTACAGATATGCGTTTAGTGGACATTTTATAAAAAAAAAGGGGGGGGTGGTGGTTGGGGGAAGGATGGTAGAGGAAAGAAATGGATATGAAAGCGAGAAAGAAAGAGTTTAAGAAATCAGGTCACAGTAGAGGTGAGAAACATTAGGCATTCACACTCAAAAATAGACAGAAGTGATAACGTGCAATCCCAAAACTTCTCTAGAGAAATAAACTCTGGGGACCGAGTAGTCCAGCTACTCTGTCCTATAAAATTAGTCCTATATGTTGATAAGGTACTTGGTGTAATTGTGAACGGGTGCATAGTAAAGATCGGGTTAGTGTCAGACCCAGAGGTGGCCTCAGGGCAAACCCAATAAAGACGCCAAGGGCCCATCAGGTATCGTGTAAATGAAAAGCGTGTGTAAGATATAGTCCAATAAAAGAAAGCCATGACACAAGGAAATCTGTGGATAATAGCTAGTTGTGAAGGAGAGAGGTTCAAGTGGTAGCATGGGGATAAACGTAGGCAATAATACACATAAAGGTGTGTTAGTTTTAATACGGTGAACCGTTGTGCGCGGGATTCAAAATGGTTACTCATGAGTGTAACGGGAATCTGGTCTGAGGGCCATTGCTAAAATGTTTAGTTATGTGTAATACTATCTTAGAAGGGCATTCAGGTGCGACTGTCACAGGATGTGGTGTAGTTATACAGATACAATACTATAGTATCCCACAGTAAGCAGTAAATAATAGTAGTGATTTGTCCAATCTGTGATTGGTCAGACGTCATGTAGTGCGATCCAAGAAGACAACATGATAAGGTGTCTTATAATATGTCAATGTAGACTAAGAAAACATTAGTTGTACATACAGTTGTGGCCAAAATTATTCAACCCCCAATGCTGTAAAGGGGTTTAGGGACTATAGTGTACATTTGGAATTGTATTCAGAATCAAATCCTACAAGGACGTTGTAACTACCCAAATGCAACTAAAATGACATCAATTGTTTATGTAATACAGTAGTAAATGGTTCTTATGTGGTTTCTTCATTGCCACAATTATTCAACCCCTTAAAGACTACCACTCTGAAGAACAGAGGTTCATACAGGTGCTTTCCATCAGGTATTGAAAACACCTGTGGATGTCACCGAGCAGCAATCAAGCATAATAAGCACCAATTAGGCAGCTTTAAAATGACTGTGATACTCAGCTCCTTCTAGACATTTACTGGTGTGGTTACAAACATGGTGAAGGCAAGAGAATGGTCCAGGAAGACAAGAGAAGAGGTGATTTCTCTTCACAGGAAGGGCAATGGCTATAAGAAGATTGCAAAGATGTTAAACATACCAAGAGACACCTTAGGAAGCATCATTCGCAAATTCAAGGCAAAGGGCACTGTTGAAACGCTACCTGGTCGTGGCAGAAAGAAGATGCTGACTTCGACTGCTGTGCGCTACCTGAAGCGTAGAGTGGAGAGAAGTCCCCGTGTGACTGCTGAGGAACTGAGAAAAGATTTGTCAGATGTGGGTACAGAAGTTTCAGCCCAGACAATAAGACGCACACTGCGTAATGAAGGCCTCCGTGCCAGAACTCCCAGGCGTACCCCCTTGCTGTCTCCAAAGAATAAGAAGAGTCGACTGCAGTATGCCAAAAGCCATGTGGACAAACCACAAAAGTTGTGGGATAGTGTTCTGTGGACTGATGAAACAAAATTAGAACTGTTTGGGCCCATGGATCAACGCTATGTTTGGAGGAGGAAGAACAAGGCCTATGATGAAAAGAACACCTTGCCTACTGTGAAGCATGGTGGAGGGTCAATCATGCTTTGGGGCTGTTTTGCTTCTGCAGGTACAGGGAAGCTTCAGCGTGTGCAAGGTACCATGAATTCTCTTCAGTACCAGGAGATATTGGATGGAAACGTGATGCAGTCCGTCACACACCTGAGGCTTGGGAGACGTTGGACCTTTCAACAGGACAATGATCCCAAGCATACCTCCAAGTCCACTAGAGCATGGTTGCAGAGGAAAGGCTGGAACATTTTGGAGTGGCCATCGCAGTCACCAGACTTAAATCCGATTGAGAACCTCTGGTGGGACTTAAAGAAAGCAGTTGCAGTGCGCAAGCCTAAGAATGTGACTGAACTGGAGGCCTTTGCCCATGAAGAATGGGCGAAGATACCCGTAGATCGCTGCAAGACACTTGTGTCAAGCTATGCTTCACGTTTAAAAGCTGTTATAACTGTAAAAGGATGCTGTACTAAGTACTAAGATTGAATGTCACTTGGGGGTTGAATAAAACTGATAATGCTGTGAGCACAGAAAAGACATTTGTGGTTATTTCATTATAACTGTTATGTTATATTTGTCTGACCTACAAGTGCCTCTTTAATGTAAATGTAAGCAAGATGACTGAATGATCAAAAGCAATGTCAAACTGGCCAAAACACTCAATTTCAGTGGGGGTTGAATAATTTTGGCCACAACTGTAAAAACCATAGAAATAACAAATATATGACATGAGCACAATCAAAAATGTAGGCCAAGGGTCAACCCTCAGGTTGAACTGTGGCTCTATAGTCCTAATATAAGAGAAATAGTGATCTCAACCTGGACATGGTACGCTGTACGACAGGCCACCTCCTCACATGAAAGTCAAAATCCAGATACACGTGGGTATGAGAGACCACTGAGGAAGTGTCATGTGGTTGTGGCCGGCCGAGAGCGTGGTCCAACATAATCCAAATACACATAGTTAAAAGCTAATACAACTTTAAAGCGCACTGGTAGTGTACGTAACGATTCAGTAAAAATCCTCTTCAGTATACATGTCGCATCATGTCTAAAGGCAGTTAAGAGGCTAGTGTTGGAGAACGAGGTGAAACCTAGATTGATAGGGTAATCATACCCAAAAATTGAGAAGGATGTGAAGGCAGTCAAGCTATAAGAAAAGGGGGAGGTGAAATGGAATAGATACTGGAGGAAAGTGGGAAGTGCATCACTGCATTACCCACGCTATCTCGCTTATGAATGCAGAAATCTGAATGCATGTGTGTGCGTAGGGGGGAACATTATAGTCAAGAAAAAGGTCCTATGAGCTCATAGCTAATTAGAACTTTTATGGATAAACATAATGGGTGAGGTATGTGCTTAGGCAAGGCATAAATCCGTAACAGCAGTATGACAGAATCGTAACTTTACATATGAACTCACAGATATAAGGCGCATTCCGGAACAGCTTGTGGATCATTAAACGTATCTGGCGGGCAACTCAGGGAGGCTTCAGTATACCAAAATAAGGTAAACATAAGATCACAATCGCATGACTTGTCCTATACGGAGAAACCAAATGCAAAGTATGGTAAACTTCAATGACTCAGACTTAGGATAAGGTAGAAAAGCAATCTGTAGCACTGGATCTCAAAATCGCAACATGCTCCGGTCTCGACCGAGGCCACCAGCAAGGTGCGATAGGTCATCATTGACTGATCCTACATACTTCACAGTCGGCAAGAGTATTGACTACAGCCCCGTGGACACAGCTACCATGCAGCCTGCAGAAGGCAAGAGCCAACATAATCTCAGCGTTCACAAACAAAATCGGTGTACACATATGAGCAGATATTGTACATGAGAGTGAGGACAGTCTAGTGTAACAGACATACCCTGGCGCCTTGTCTCAAGGTGGTTTGAATTTCCTTCGAAGGTGAAATTGGACCAGAATTTGGAGATGAAGCATTAGAAATAGTAGCTCAGATGCGAGATTAGCCAATAAATGGATAGGCGGTAATGCACTGATGTGGGGAGAGGGCCTCACAGAATGGTGCTACATCCTCTGGGAATCTCAGGAGAGCTGATCTCCCCATGTGTGTTGCTGAGAGGCCAAATGGGAATCTCCAGCGGTAAGCAATACCCCTTGAGCGTAATAGATCCAGTAAGGGGCGTAAGTCCTTTCTGTGTTGCAAGGTAAGATGGGATAGATCTTGAAAAAATTTAATGCCTGCTCCATTGTAGAGCACACGATTGCGATCCCTTGCTCTACGCAATATTTCTTCTTTAAGACGGAAATCGACTAGGCAAAAAATTATTTCTCTCGGGGGGGTCAGTCTCTCTACCTCTCGGGCGCAGCGCCCTATGGAGGCGTTCAAACTCAATAGGAGACTCTTGCGGTCTTTCTAGCAGATCATTATAAATGGTTAAGAGCCTTTGGGTGAGTTGACCACAATCAGTTGTTTCAGGGACACCGCGTACCCTTAAATTATGATGCCGCCCCCTGTTGTCCAGGTCTTCGATGTGACGCTCAAGCTCTCTTAGGTGCATAGTGTGCGTATCTACCAGCGTGCAAATATCATGAATGGCAAGGTCTTGTGTGATGACTTTATCCTCCACCACTTCAAGCCTTTGTGCTACCGCCTGCATGTCGATATGTAGATCTGCTATTGCAGCAGAGAGGCTCTCTTTAATATCTGATGCAACCGCATTCAAATCCTCTATAGTGAGAGGTGGGGTATCAAGATGACAGGCTGCGGGTGTTGTGGCTGGGTTCCTGCTTTGCAAGTGAGGAGTTTTGTGAAGTGACTGTGTGGGAGAAGCAGGAGTGGAGGCCTCAATATATTCTAGTGTCTGAGACTGGAATAACTCTGGGATGCTGCGATTTGTGGAACAGTTTGGCTTGCGGGTGGATCTGGAATGTGGGGTAGCGGGTCTCTTATCCGTTTTCCCCATAGTAGGGCGTCTCTCCTTAATAGTATCAATACTTCCACCTCCTTGTGTCAGGGCTCCTGTAACTAAGCCACCATGTTCTCTGGGTCCAAGCTTGGCCCCTCAGTGCTTATAAACTTATGTGCTACTCTGCAATAAGAGCAGGGGCCACAATGAAGGCCTTAGATTGTATGTGGCTGTCAGTGAGCACTGATATTGGTGTATGCATAAACTCCGCAGAGTATTTAATCCCAGGCTCCTCAGGGGGGTGCAAGGGGCCCCTTTGTATTCCCCAGGTGCAGGACTGCAGGGATTGTGGCTCTTGTGGGCCCGCTGGTGGCTCAGTAAGGCCTATTGTTATGCGGGTGCCTCGAGGCCTTTATTACAGGCCGTATCCCCTGGTCTGAGTGGGGGGGATCCGATAGGCCGGAGGGAGGGATTGCCCGCTGTTCCGGGAAAGGGTTCTCTGGTCCACAGGAACCCCCTCCCACCTCAAACCGCACTCACCCGGCTCCTGTGTGGTGATGAGTTCAGTCGCCGCCGCAGCTCCAGTAGGCCGCACTAGGCTGCGATAGATCGCTGCCACGGAGGGGGGTGATATGCTCCTGGTTCACCTCCGCTGTGCACCCGCTGGTGCCGCGGTGACCCTGCCTTGTGCTCCGGGTCTGCAGCCGCCTGGATGAGTTCAGCCGCCGTCGCGGCTTCAGCAGGCCGTGCTAGGCCGCGATGGATCGCTGCTGTGGAGGGGGGTGATATACACCTGGCTCACCTCCGCTGTGCACCCGCTAGTGCCACAGTGATTCCTCCTCTTGCTCCGGGTCTGCTGCCTCCCGGATGGGAGCGGATTCTCTATATCTCAGTTGGAGCTCTGGATCATGCGACTTGTCCGGTCGTCATCTTGGACACGCCCCCTCCACTCAACTTTTTAAACATTCTTTTGGTCTTGTTTACAATGAGAAGCATGCACCCAGGAGAGTTTTCCCTCTAATTTCACTGAGGTGGGGGTGGTCAGCAATACCTGGTAGGGACCCTCAAACCTGGGTTCCAGTCCTTTTCGTTGAAACTTCTTGATCACCACCCAATCTCCAGGCTTTAAGGAGTGAAATTCATAATCAGAATTTGGATCTGGAATAGAAGAGAAAACTTGGGCATGCAACTTAGCGAGCTGCTTGTGTAATTCCTGCATACACATCTTCAATGAACAATGCATTAATGTCATCTCTTGTGGAAAAAACAAACCTGTCCCAAACAATATCTCAAATGGAGATAGTTTTGCCGGACCTCTAGGTGTATGTCTAATGGATTTCAGCATCAGGGGGAGAGCTTGCAAGTGAGGCGTGTCTTTTCACAAATTTTGGCTAATCTATTTTTAATCATTCCATATACCTTTCAATTTTCCCTGATGCCTGCAGGTGATCGGGAGTATGGAACTTCTGTTCAATTTAGAGTCCTTCCATAACCTCAGCCATCACTTGGCCTTTGAAATGGCTCCCTTGATCAGATTCTACTGTCTCCATCAGGCCATACCTGCACAGTTTCCTGCAAATGTTTCTTTGCAGCGACTGAAGCAGTAGCATTGGCTACAGGCCAGGACTCTACCAGGACTCTACCCTGTGAAGACAGTGAAGCATGGTTGCGCATACTACGGTGTTGGGCCTATTTATCGCATACCAGGGATCATGGATGAGTTTGCATAGATCAGAATACTTGAAGAGGTCATGCTGCCTTATGCTGAAGAGGAAATGCCCTTGAAATGGGTGTTCCAACAAGACAATGACCCCAAACTCACCAGTAAACGTGCAACATCTTGGTTCCAGACCAACAAGGTTGACGTTATAGAGTGGCCAGCTCAATCCCCGGATCTTAATCCAATAGAAAACTTGTGGGGTGACATCAAAAATGCAGTTTCTGAGGCAAAACCAAGAAATAGAGAAGAACTGTGGAATGTAGTCCAATCATCCTGGGCTGGAATACCTGTTCACAGGTGCCAGAAGTTGGTTGACTCTATGCAACACAGATGTACAGCAGTTCTCAGAAACAGCGGTTATGCAACTAAGTATTAAGTGATTCAAAGGAAAGCAAAATCTTCAAACATTTTTCAGTTTATATAGTGAATGTTTAAGTTTGTAAAGAAGAATACAAACACTGCTATTTTTTTGAACAGTCTAATCACTTTTCTTAAATTTTTTTAGAGGAACAACACAAATTTGATATATTTTTCTTCATGTTTCGATATAGAATGTGTAGTGTTCCCAATGCATTTGTGTGTATGGAAATAAAAGCTATTAGAAGGATTTTGAGCTTTATTCACTTTTTTCAACACACTGCTATTATTTTGAACACAACTGTACATTGCCGGCAATATCCAACCACCCCTAGAAACCCCCTCAATTGCTTAGCAGTTTGTGGCATTTTGGTATTCCATATAGTTTTCTTCCGTTCTTGTGTCAAGTGTTTTTTTCCTTGGGAGATGCAATGACCCAAAAACACAACTCTGTCCATGTTGTATTGTAACTTGGAGGGGAATACTCTGCATCCCTCCTCTCCAAGGTGATTCAATAGGGAGATAGTGGCATCTCTACATGCCTCTCTCATGTCTGCTCCAATCAGCAAGTCATCCACATACTGAAGGAGAGTGATACCTTCTGGTCAATGCCACCTGTCAAGGCATTCTTTCATTGCTTTGCTGTACTCATTTGGGCTGGATATCATGCCCTGGGTCAACCTAGTCCTGGCATACTGCTGCCCTTCAAAACTGAAGGCAAACAAATATTCACTGTCCGGGTGGAGTGGTACAGTAAAAAAAAACATCCTTCAAATCAATAACTGTGAAGCATCATTTGGAAGGTATAATGTTACTCAGAATAGTGTGAGGGTTTGGTACCACTGGTGCATCTTCTTGGATGATTTTGTTAACTGCCCTAAGGTCTTGCACCGTCCGGTAAACATTTCTGCCTAGTTTTTTCACAGGGTATAATGGGGTACTAGCTGGTGAACTCACTTTCACCAATATACCCTCTTTCAGGAGGAGTTTAAATTGGTCTCTAATTCCCTCCACTTGAGCCAGTTTCAATGGATACTGTGGTAACCTAGGAATGATAGCATCTGGATTCAGCTTGATCTTCATGGGAGGGCAGTGGATCATATGTCCTGTGTTTACCCTCTTTAGCACAAACATTTGAATTTGTGCTTTTGGATAAATCACTGGGCAAGCTCTCTGTAATATTGGTAATAATGAGGCTGTCCCAGGTTTCTACTATTTGCTGTTGGTCAGAAGGTATGTTCACCTCCACTCCATCCTCAGCAAAAGATTTGCTCTCCCAAATGAGAGCACAACTACAATTTTCTATCAAATTGTAAGGAACTGAATTGCTGAAGAGCAGGGAGGCTTCAGTTAGAGTCCAAATCGAACTTTAGTGGGAGTGGTTTCCAATAGGGGGTATGATATACCCCCTAGACCAACTCCCCTAATTGTATTTTGAATGGGAAGATACACTTCACTGGATTTAAGAACGGAACGAGCTGGGAGCTCTCCCCATCACTTGGGTTCTCTTTCAGATTCCTTCCCAGACCGCAATGGCCTACTTTGTTTTGGAGCTCTTCACTCCTTCTTGAAGTGTCCTGATCTGTTGCAGTTGAAGCAGACAGGTTTCCCTTTCTGTTTTAGGCCAAGATCTGCACTGTTCGACTGATCAGTAACAATGCAAATCATCTGAGGTTTTGTGACTCCCAATTCGCTATATTCCTTTCAATAGCAGTTGCAAGCGGCAACAAAGAGGAGAGGGGCTTATCTCTCCAGTCTGGATTTACAGTCATCAATTTTTCCCTGATCTTTCCTCTCAACCCAGTAATGAAGCTATGTACCAACACGGGTGATAGGGCACTGTTAGTAATGTTCCCACTAGCTGATTCCACAGCTTGTTTAAAGTGATTGTAGTAAATTAAATCTCACAGTAAGGATGTTCACATCAACAGCCCTATTTGTGGATTCTATCGTCCATGCACTCCAAGCATCTTTCTCTTGGTCGTGTCATCTTTTTTACGATGACCATATCGGAGGTCCTCTCAAGTCTTAGGCTTAACAGTACCTCTTTTAGAAAACTTCCAGTCCGCCGCTCCCAATCATGTTTATATTTTACCACCCAGGGTCCATATATGCCTATCATCTCTTCCCTCTGGGTCAATTGGTAGGGTTTACCACACGGATATCGGACTCTGCAATAATTTCCCAACCTTAAGCGGTTGCCCCCAGAGGTAGCTAATCTTTGGCTAGTGATTGGGTTGACAGGTACTATCCCTGTCACCATGCTTTTCACTACTTGTCAGATCAATACTTTTTTCCCTGTTCTGACTATAGCCCGTCAAACAGCCTGGGGATTTCCTGAACTTCCTGTAAGTTAAAATCCCCCCCCATGGACTTTTGTGAAGTATTCTAAAAGATTGCTTAGAGTAGGACTATTACTTCTATTATCTCAAAAAAATTAAAGCAAACTCAGAGGGGTTGGTCTCCCCTCTGAGGACGTGTGTGGCACAAAAAGCTTTAAGAGGAACCAACAGGCCGTGACTTCACGCCGCCGGAGCCTCGTGAAGGTGCGGCGGCCATCTTTGATTTTGGTCAGTGATGCGTTAACTCTGCAATACTGTCACTTTTTATCCATTTGTCTTATTTCCATGGAATAAATGTATTATTTTAAATACTACACTATGGGCACCTTTTGCTTGAATCCTTTTATGGAGCTACTGATTTACAGAGCCTATTTGTGAGCCTGGCCCATTCGAGTACCCATAGGAGGGAATCCCTGTAACACAGGCTTCAGACCCATCCATCCTTTAAAATGGACCTCTGGATGAGCTGACCACCTACCTGACCCGAGAGTTTTCTGCTGTGCTGTACAATACCCTCAAGGGAGTTTACCACACGCCAGGCATATCCCGTTCCTTAAAGTGGACCTTGTTGGATATATTTATATGCGCATATTCAATGCGCATCTGGTGATTGCACATTTTTTTTACTATACCTTCAAAGCACAAGCACCTAATTATCGCTGCGTTGGGATCCATTATCACTACTATCAATATATAAACTTTTATGAACTTTTTAATCTGTTACTTTAACATTTTATTGTTTTAGCCTTCATTTGAATTTTAGCGCTGCACTTTGTTTACATTTTGGGAGAGGTTTTTTCTTGTTACTCTAGTGCATTAGCCGCTTCATCGGGAGCGCTCACTATATTTTCATTCTATACTTGGAGTTAGAATTGCCTGGCTCAGCTCTGTCTTCCACACAAGAAGTACCAATCACCCAAACGGTCAGACTTCCTCACTTGGGGCACCAGATCAAATTATCTATCATAATTGAAATGGGAAAAAAAGACCTCAAAATTTTGAAAAAAAAAAAGATCTTTTCTACTTTTCTGTTGAAGAAGAATATCTAATAAACTCAAATTTAGTTATACATTTAGGCCAAAATGTTTTGTGCTACAAGTCTTAGGTAAAAAAAAAAAATCCTAATACTTGTATGTTAATTGGTTTGTATGAAAGTTATAGCGTCAACAAACTATGGTATATATATTGGAATTTACGCAGCTTTCACTTTCTGAGGGCCTATCGAATTGCTAAAATGCCAGGGTAGTACAAAAAAAACCCAAATGACCCCTTTTTGGAAAGTAGACACCCCCCCAGGAATTTGATAGGAGGCTTGAGTGTTTTGCAGCTATTTTTTTTATCACAAGGTTTTGAAAGTTTGCTAACAGAACAGACGTGGCGAACAAGGATGAATTTGCACAGACATACCATCAAGGAACATAAAGAAGATGACTTCTGCACACCTGTGGGACACTATTTCGCACAACGGGACCACACTATGGAAGACCTCAATATTTTCGTTCTAAAAGGAGATTTCAAAACTATCCAGGAAAGGAAAACTTTTGAACTAAGAATATTTCTATTTGATACAAAAGATAATGGTCTTAATTTGGATATGGGGTTCCTCACTCATTATCCAACAGTTTTACAACCCTCTGTGTGACTGTTGTCCCAACCCCCACCCCAGTCTTTGCTTTTGCTCTGTCTTAACTCAAGTCTAATCCTAGTTTTATAACCATTGCTGTGTACATTTGTGTATTTTTTTCTGTCCACCTCTGAGATTTTTTTTCTTAACATTCTGCTAATACTTTTCAGTAGTACTGCTTGGACCTTTAAAGAAGGGGACATACCCTGAAAGCTTGTCCCTGAAATTGTATGTTCGTGCAAATAGAAAAAAGTATTGACCGTACTCAACTGTTTCTGTTGCAAGTGCACTAATACAGCTACAATCGCCTCAAGCGAAAGTGTTATAAAAAATTGTAGCAACAAATGAGATCTGCAAAATACTCACCATGCCCCTTAGGAAATACCTTGGTGTGTCTACTTTCCAAAAAGGGGTCATTTGAGGGTGTGTGTCTACTATCCTGGCATTTCAGGGCCATCATTAGAAGTATATGTCACACATCACCCACTCTTCTAACCTCTTGAAGACCAAGCCTTTTCTGACACTTTTTTTGTTTACATGAGGAACACATGGTGTGTGTGTTTTTTTTTTTTTTTTACACAATTTTTTATCAAATTTATTGTTAACACAGGGAATGTAAATATCCCCTGTAATAGCAATAGGCAGTGACAGATACTCTACTAGACTCAAGATCTCTCCTCTACCCTTACAGCATCTTACACCAAGGTCGATGTGATCAGATGCTTTCCCAATTTATAAATGGTGCTGTTTAAATCTGAAATCTATGAAGTGTATTTTTGTCTTCTATCTCTGCTTGCCCATGGTAGCAGAGAACATGGGCATATGATGAATTTGGTCTGTGGACTAATATAACTGCAATTCTTTCTTTTTTGTAATGCCCATGTTGAGGGTTAGGCCCCAAAAAGTTTTAATTGGGAAACCATGATAGGTTTCCATGCGAATTGTCTTGCAAAAGCTGAATTTGGGTGGGTGGCAATGAATTGTTGTGTGTATAAATCACTTTGGCCCACAATAAATTGGTACGGATCTTCCATGAAAAACAGTGGAGGGGCTTAACAGTGCTGGCAGGGAACAGGGCTGAGTCTAACACTGCGTTTTTTGGGACTTTACACTAGTATAGTTCCGTTTGTGATTAATCTATTGATCTGTACAAACCCTATACTAGTAATGGCAATGATCAGCGACCTATAGTGTGTGGGCAGTTTAACACTAGCTGACCCTGGCTTTATAGTCGGTAATAAGTTTCCTTTCTTTGTTCGTTTGTTTTGATAGCACTTATATGGCGTATTTATTTGACTGTCACAGCTATGAGTAGGTGAGGAGCAGATGCTTGCCCTTCTGGGTCTAATGGCTTCTTTGGCAGATCAGCTATAGCAATATTTCCTCCTTGGGTTACTACGGCTCCACTTACTATAGTCTCTTGGAATGTCTGAGGACTTAAAAACCAGGGAGCATTTGAGTTTGGCATTAATTATCTCAAGAAGTTACAATGCTCATATCTGTATCTTACAAGAAACCCATTTGGTTAGTAAGGCCCTTTGCTTAAAAAAAAAAAAAAAAAAAAGCATGGGTAGTAGTTTTCTTACTCTTATATTAGACCCAGAGGTCAATTATGTTCTCTAACAAGCAAATATCGATTCTCTTGATATGGTGATCTTGGGTGTATATTTTCGCCCACCAGTACATCCTTCCCACTTTGACAAGTTTTTAGTTCCACTACTTGAGGCCTTCCCTATGGCTAGGCTAGTGGTGGCGGGTGATTTCAATATGCCACCTTGTCCGAGTGTAGACAAACTAAACCCTGACACTTCCAATGATAGTACTGTATCCAAATGGGCAACTTCGGATTTTGGAATGCCTGGAGATGGAAACACCCCTCTGACAAATGTTTCATTTGTTTTTCTTCTACTTTTAACTCCCTTATATTGACTTGATATTTGTATCTGCTGATCTGTTGAGCAAGGTAAGGGAGGTTTCTGTACTACCTAGGGACTTATTGGATCTTGCACCTATGTTGCTTAGATTAGAGACTCATTTTCCCCCTACGGATAGAGTGGCTCCGCTGGCTGTGAAAGCGGTGCAGGCCTACTGGCCATTGAACTCGAGCACTACAAGTCTACAAATACTATGGGATGCATTTAAAGCTTACGTTAGAGGGGATGGCTGCCTAAGCCTTGAGCTCCGCTGCGACTGAGAGCCTCTTACCTTCCTCCCAGTCCTCTACCTAGCTGCAGTGACCCCCTACCAGCAGGCGCAGAGATGTCCCGCAAAAGGAAGGAGGATCATCATCCTCGTGAGCTCGCTGAATTCTTTCTGCACACAGCAGACAGAAATGCAGCCAAGATGGTGTCGCTGCTTCCTCTACTGCTGCTGCCGCGTACACTGATCTCCCAGATGCAGAGCAGGAATTTTCTGTTGTGCAGATACAGTCCTTCCCCAGCCAGCTGCTAATACACAGCCCAGGTCCCTGTAGCCCAGCAAAAGCCCACATTAGGCTAGAGCCCCTTACATCTGGTGCATCAGTATAAGCTCAGGAGATTAACCCTTCACATCCCCATTCAGCCTCACATTCATCTATAGCAGCTTTCCCTACCTCTGGTCAGCCTGTAATTGATTCTACCATGAAATAAATGCTTCTCTCCCTACAATCCTCCTTAATCTCAGAATTCTCTTCTCTTTTCCACAAATTTTCTTCTAATTTAAATAACATGGGAGAAAGGGTCCAATTTGTAGAGAATAAAATGGGGGAACCATCAATGACCTAGTAGATGCGTATGAAGCAGTTAAAGAAGATAATTCATGCATTAAAGCTAAACTCGCTGATCTTGAGGACAGATCAGACATAACGTTTAACTACGGGGAATCCCAGAATCTGTCCCTCAATCTAATTTACACACATATGCTCGCAGTTTGATGTCCGCCATTCTCCCTGAAGCTGCACCTATTGACTTTACGATTGTTCGCATCCACCGTATTTCTAAAGCATCGCACTTGGCGGATTCGATACCTAGAGACGTATTAATGAGTACATTTCTATCAAACAAAAGAGCAATTGCTTTCTTCCATTAGATCCATGAATACACTGCCTGCACCTTTTGCAGATCTCCAACTGTTTTTGGATCTCTCCAAACACACCCTACAACTTCGACGACAGTTGAATTCAGTAATGAAAACTCTCCAGAATCATAAGATTCTATACGAATAGCGCCCTACCCTGCTGATTTCCCATAATGGATAATGTGCACACTATCAACTCCCTCCATAAAGGATTGCATCTCCTTCATACATGGGAATCATACTGGACCCACCCAGGAGTCCAATATTCCAGCCTCACCTCATGCTTCACATCACCCTGGACAACCGCAACCTCGTAGACACAAACATTGTCCGTGATTTCACACAGAGGCCACCACTTGTAATACACTGTTATCCCTCTGGCCTATGGCTCTAAGTTACTGTTTAACCTCCCTAGCGGTATGATTATGTCAGTATTCTGTGCTCAAAGTGGTACATTGTTTTCAATGTAAATCTGTTGTTTTTTTTATTGTAGGCCTGCAATTCTTAGCAATATCTCACTGAAATCTGGCCGAACACGAGTCTGGTAAACATTCCGGGTATGATAAAATTTGAAACAAGAAATCATAAATTATAATAATCATAAAAGATAATATAATACATTTTATTCCATAATGTAATCAAACCGAAAACACTGAAATTTGAAATAGAGCGCCAAGTTTGCACATCACTGAGCTCAGACGCAGAATCATTTTCAGTGTCTGACGAATTTCCCCACGAATCGTTATCCCTCAGTTCTGCAAGTGGTTCTAATTTACTATCGCTGTTCTCTAGCTGGTCTAAAATCGCTTTTGACCTAAAGAGACGCTTTTTGGATGCCATGGATGTTTCTATTTCCAGGCAGAAAGAACGGTAAAAATGCAGGCAGGGCACTGGACAAAGCACTAGGGACAAAATGTATGTGAAATGGTTTGATACAGTAATGTAATACTATCAGAATTTAGTGTATTGTGTATGTAATATTTTGACATTTTTGAATCTCCTGCCGGTTCTGTCCCTCGTACCTCCCGACGCTCGCAGGGAACGGAACCCGGAAGACGGATGCCAGAGGACATGTCCGGGGACGCAGCAGGAGGACAGCGTGGGACAAGATAAGTGATCCAGGGATCCCAGAGCATTGCTGCAGTGTAATGCCGAGTGTAGCTCGGGGTTACTGCTTCTGGTACTGAAACTTAACCCCAAGCTACACTTGGGAAAACCGCCAGGGCGGTTAAGTAAATCTCACCCCATTTGAGCTCTAGCATCTCGGTTTGAATCAACCTGAGCTTCTGCTACGTAGTTTTTACACTTCTGGTATTGTTTACGGTTATCTGCTCTTTCTTGACTTCCTCACTGACTCTCGTACTCAGCTCCTTGCTACTTTCCAGTGACGCGACTGTTCATTTGTTTGTCAGCTGTAGTCACAATTCTAATCAAAGCTGTCCAGATATTTCCTAAAGTGCATTCTTTTACTATTAATTAGATAAGTTACCCTTTGAAAAATGTTATTTACCATACTTGATACCTCCTTTTAGCAAATGTTGACCAACTCCTTTCAAGGCTGACTGAGCTATCTGCATTTTATCACCCTTGCAAATTTGCTGTATCGCACCGCAGACAGGAAAAAAGCCTTTCCCAGTAAGAGCTCCAAGCACTGGGGGAAGGGGGAGGGGGGATTCATCCTTTAGAAGCGGGTGCAAGCCATTAGGCCAGAAGTACAGAAAAGGCTCTGGGGGGAAAAAAGGAAGGGGCAAGGGAGGAGCGATTTTCTGTCCTAAGCAGCCCCAAAAATCGCAATGACTGTTCCCCCAGTGTAAAGAAGATTGGGGGTCTTCCTCCCAAAGTCAGAAGTGGTGTCCTTCAGTCCCTTTATCCTGGGTATAGTAAGAAGGGGGTACCGCATGGAATTTTGGAGACCACAGAGGTTGTTAGTGATGGAGCTCCCAAGATGTGCAGAGAAGGCCTCGGTTCTGCTCTCTTCTTTGCAGGAATTGGAAGAGCAGAGGGTCATTATTGCGGTCCCCTCCGCAGAGATCGGCAGGGGTTTCTAACCCCACGTCTTTGTGGTCAGAAAGTTCTCAGGGAAGTACAGGCTCATTCTGAACCTCAGGGCCTTGAACAAGACCATCAAATACAAGAGATTTTGTATGGATTCGATTTTCTTGGTCAGGTCTCTTCTCCCCCCCAACTGCTTTCTGGCCTCAATAGACCTAAGGGATGCTTACCTACAAGTTCCAATTGCGGATGCCTTTCAGAAATTCCTCAGGTTGGCGGTACAGGGCCCCAGGGAAATACTTCACCTGCAGTTCCGAGCCTTGCCCTTTGGGCTTTCCTCCTAGCCCAGGATTTTCACAAATATCTTGGCTGAGGCCCTGGTGTCTCTTCGTCTAAGGGGAGTCTCGATGGTGGCTTACCTGGACTATCTCCTGTTTGCAGACTCAGAGGAACAGCTGTCGCGTGACATAACCTTGGTGATGAAACACCTGGAGAATTTAGGCTGGCTAATAAACTTATCCAAGTCAAATTTGGTCCCGGCCCAAAGGATGGTGTACCTGGGCTAAGAACTGGATTCCACCCTTCAGACAACCTTTCTACCCCAGAAGAAAATCCTAAATTTGGACAGGGGAATTAGGCAGCTGCTAGGGAACTAGGCCATGTCCCTAAGAGAGTCCATGTCAGTGTTGGACCTTCTAACCTAGTCCATCCTGGCGGTACAGTGGGCAGGTTTGCATTTCCGGCCCTTCCAGCTGTTTATTCTTGACGTCTGGGATCGCAGGCAGAAGTCTTTGGACTCCTTGATACAGGTGCCCCCCTGGGTGAAGAGGACCCTCTGGTGGAGGAGGAGGTCAGCCAGTTTGGCCCAGGGGCTGTTATGGGTCTTACTTTTCTCCAGGGAAGTTGCATTGCAAAGGTTGCGAGCACTGCAGCAATGGGATTTTGCCCTGTGTTAAGCCTTCCCCCCAGTCTCCTTATTGCCAGCAGTTCTGAAGAAATTCAGATCTGAGTGAACTGATCCTGATAGTCCCGCACTGGCTCAGACGAGCTTGGTTTTTGACCCTGGCGGCCCTGGCCATCTATCCTCCTTGGATATTGCCGTGCTGAGAGGACTTGCTTTCCCAGGGTCCGGTCCTGTGTCCCCAGGTAGACAGATGGAACCTAGCAGCCTGTTTTCTGAGGAACAGCTGCTGAGGAGCAAAGGGTTTTCAGCTAGGGTAGTACCCACTCTCCTAAATAGTAGAAAAGAGGAGATCTGTTCTATCTACCCTAATGTCTTAAAGCTTTTTAACAGATGGTGTGCTCAGTCTTTCTTGGAAACGTAAAGCTTAGTTTCAGTCCTGAAATTTTGCAGGTGGGGGCCTACAAGGGGCTAGTGGTGAGCATGCTGAAAGGCTCTTAGCGTATACCTGGAGGCTGCATTAAGCAGGGAGGGGCTGGTGGCTAGATTTATTAAGTCCAGACAGACTGTCCTTGACCAGACAGACCAGTAAGTGAAAGGCCCTTTTAAAAGTCGAACCTGACGACGTTGCTCAGTGTACTGACAGGCCCCACGTTTGAACATCTGGATTCAAGTTCCCTCAAAATCATGACCCTCAAAACAGTATTACCGGTAGCGGTTACTACAGCAAAGAGAGTAAGTGAGTTGAAAGCCCCTTCCTCCAGATCTTTGCAAAATAGGGTAATGTTTAGGATGGACCCGGCCTTCTTACCCAAAATAGCCTCGAGATTTCATCAAGGCCAAGAAAGTACTTTACCTTCATTTTGTTCTAACCCCTCGTGTGACCAGGAAAGGAAATTTCATTCGGATGTTAGAAGATGTGTTCTTCTTTATTTAGATAGGACTAAAGGGATCAGGAAGTCAGATTCCCTTTTCGTATCATTTGCAGGAGCACGCAAGAGTTGTAAAGCCTCTAGGAGCACTTTAGCTAGGTGGCTTAGACTGGCAGTTAGGCATATCTGACCGAGGATTTGGAAGTCCTGGAGGGCATCATGGCGCACTCCACCTGGGCCATGGCGGCCACGTATGCTGAGCTGGCTGGTGCAACCCCAGGACAGATTTGTAGGGCTGCTACCTGGTCCAATTACAACACCTTAGTTAAGCATTACAGACTTGACCTGGTCTCTGTAGAGGAGCAGGCCTTCAGATGCAAGGTTCTGCAAATGGTGGTCCCGCCCTAGGGGTGAGTGCTCTGCGTATCCTCTCAAGGTGCCATAGGAAGAAGAGTCAGCCGCACATCGGAGGATAGATGAATATAATGTGTATTTATTGATCCACAGGACACACAAAACACCAGGACATGAATACAGGACCTGTTAACGCATTTCACAAGCACGAAATCATGTGAAAGCCATTGTTTACTACTGTTCCTGTGATCACTGTGATTTGTGATAGCAATCACATCATACAGGGCAATCACAATGTCCATGTACCCCGATCTATTATCCGCTGTGTTTGGATTTTGT
This sequence comes from Staurois parvus, assembly GCF_062004578.1. Classification (NCBI taxonomy): domain Eukaryota; kingdom Metazoa; phylum Chordata; class Amphibia; order Anura; family Ranidae; genus Staurois; species Staurois parvus. The sequence continues at coordinate 1,902,615 of NW_028318828.1, read as the reverse complement.
TTTCTTATTCCGGGTCATGATCCTGCGCAATGTCCTTTTTGTCTTTCAAGACCATGTTGACTGAGCTTATGCTTATCAGACAACGTTTTCCCAGAAACCATTTATGCCGTAACAACCTTTGATACTGGTCCTTGCGACACTGCAAATTGTCAAGTTCAGTCACACAGGCACCAACAATTTGATCTCTTTGAAGCTCCGTAAGCTCTGACATGATTCCGTATTACTAGCAGCACATGCAGTGAATGATGAAAGTGAGGCTTCCCACCTGTTAGCTAGGTATCTTATCACACAGTGAAAGCAAAAGAATGTTCTATCACTTCCACTTTCGTCAAACCTGTTGTCACATTCACACCTCCAAATCAAGTGTTTTCATTTTTTGCCTAATTCATGTAGATGCCTGGAAGTTTTAAAAAGGAGGCAGGAGTAGGGGAGCACAGGTGAGAGTGCAGAGAAAATGGAGGGAAAAAAGGTAATTTCAGGTAGTAAGGAGTGTAAAGAATAGCAACAGTTAGGACTTCTTTCTTCACCTTTGCAAATGTAGCTTCAGGCTGTAGACTGGAGCCATCTTAGGTTTATTATGGCTTTGCTGTCCTAATTGGTCTTCTCCACAAGAAGATGGGAGCAGCAAGAACATTATGATAACACTCACTATGCCAAGTGGTTCCTGACATCATACCTGCAAGGGGGTCTGTGGTTTCTGGTACTGCTGCCAGAAAAAATGGCAAACCATACACATGTGCTAGTCTGCCAAAGCAGGTGAAAATGAGGCAATAGAAAAGGGTTGATGTTGGTAACCTAAACCCACTCAAGCTGTACAGTGCCTTGAAAAATATTAATACCCATTTAAAATTTTCCACAGTTTGTCATGTTACAACCAAAAATGTAAATGTATTTTATTGGGATTTTATGTGATAGACCAACACAAACTGGCACATAATTGTGAAGTGAATGGAAAATTATAAATGGTTTTCTATAGTTTTTTCAAATAAGTATTTGAAAAGTGTGGCGTGCATTTGTATCCAGTCTAATGGAATATGTATATTTATATATAAATACTCACCAGCCACTTATGTACACCTTACTAGTGCTAAGAAAATATCTCCCACACCATTACCATCAGCCGGAACCATTGATACAAGGCAGGATTGTTGTCTATGCCAGGTTCTGACCCTACCATCTGCATGTCGCAACAACCAGTCTGCCCATTTTCCTCTGACATCAGCAAGGTGTTTTCGTCCACACAACTGCCACCCACTGGATATTTATTTTTTTTTTTTTTTGGGATCATTCTCTGTAAACCCTAGAGATGGTTGTGCGTGAAACTCCCAGTAGTTCAGCAGTCTTTGAAATACTCAGATCAGCCCATCTGGCACCAACAACCATGCCATGCTGAGTCACTTAAATCCTTTTTTTTCCCCATTCTGATGCTTTGTTTGAACCTTCAGCAAGTCGTCTTTACCACGTCTACATGCCTAAATGCATTGAGTTTTTGCCATGTGATTGGCTGATTAGCAATTTGTGTTACCAAGCAATTAAACAGGCGTACTTAATAAAGTGGCCTTTGAGTTCATATAAAGTAGCTAGATCAAGGATAGATCTAGGTCAGTGCCAGGGGTAGTGTTAAGATTAAGTAAAGGTCAAAGGCCATGGTCAATATTGTGACGATCGCAACGTCAGACCCCAGCCCTTCTCACCGAACTCGTGACTGAAGAACTAGCCAATCTAAAACCGCGATGTTATGTGCGTAACAATGCCACGCCCAGCTGCATCCTGCACAACGATTTTCCAGCTAATGGACCACAATCGATGTACCTGCAGCCTGAGCGTGATTGTTACTAGGTCAGGTTAATTACGCAATTAACCCTTCACACTGCCACCACCTCCTTTTTGTACAGAGAAAGAGGAAACTCGACAATATCAGCAATAACACTATGATGGTTGAAATAATCGTCTGTATACCATTGTCACCACAGGCAGGTTATACAGAGGGTTAAACACACACAGTAACGCTCTTCAGCCGCATGAATTCGTTGTTTGCATTAAAGAGCTATAGAAACAGTTCAACACTTTCAGAAGGAAAGATTTATTATTACAAGGTCAAAAAGGTGCAATAAAAATATTTACAGAAAAAGATGTCACCAATATATATATATAAATATACAGAGAACAATAGCACAGCAAAGAGATAACAGGAATTTAGAGTGTTAAAATACTTGCCAATCAGCCTTGGTGTAAGCAGCTTAAAGTTTCATAAGTCAAAAGGATTTCTGGTCTCTACTGTCCGTTTTGATGTTAACACAGGAGACTCTTCTTTTCTCTCTCATACACCCCACTCCAAGCATAACAGCCCTTTTCTAGGATCTCGGCAGGGTGTCTCCTTACAGCAGAGAGCCAATTGCCTCATTTGGGGGGGGGTGTTGGGGCGGAGACCCAAGCTATAACAAAAATCCCTCATAGCTTATTTTATGGCCCATAACTTTTCCTTGGGGCATTTAGCAGCCGTGCCACTAGTAGATTAATATGCAGACGCATCTGCGGAATGGTTAGATATAAAATATTTGCGTGAATGGTTCAGGAGATATAATTTTCTGCTTTTCTATATATGCCAGCTAAGCGGTGTGACCTATCGGAATATATGCCTGGTTTTTATGTAAGTCCTTCATACTCCAAGATATGAAATCATAGGGGAAAATGGATGTTGGATGTAGTGTCTTGTTTTATGCCTTCTCTGGAGTGTCTTTGAACTCCAGTGAAGGGCTTGGTTTATGCTTTTACGATATCCCAGATTGCACAGCTCACAGACAACTAGGCACCTAGCTAGTGAGGTTTTATAGCCAGGACACCCTCCCACTGAGTTTGGTGCCTGTGATCTCTGCAAACACGCACTGACCACATGTCACTCAACAGAGAGGGAGGGGGATGATTGGAAGAGAAAGCCTGCTTTGGGAGGGAGAGAGGTGAGACAACATGGAAAATTCTTCACAAAATGGAGGTCTGCGTCCATCTCTGTGGGCACGATTGCTGCAAATATATTTTGAGCAGGATTTTTTTTTGAGAATTTTTTATTATTTTTTTTGTTAATCTGTGTTGGTTATTGTCAGTGTATTTTAGATAGGATAACAAATGCAAAATGCACACTATTGTTTCTGGGCCCTACTACGGATACAAACCTCAAATAACATACACATATGTGGAATCTCTGCAATCGTCAGGAGCAGGAACATTTATTTTGGGATTGCTCTTTGGTGGTAGGTTTTGGTAGTAGCAAGAAATATTCAACTGAATTAAAAAAAATATATATATATTTTTTTACTGGTTTGGGCCAGTTTTCATTTGTTAATAAAAAGGAGATAATGGAGATTTCTCTTAACGTTTACCACCAAATTATGATGGTCCCGTTAACCCACTCCTATTACTATGCCTGCAGAGCACACCAAAAAAGGATTCTTACAAGAAATTGAGTACCTTTTGAATCCCTATGAGCTTTTAGTCACTAAATGACTTTTGTTTTTAGGAAGAAACATCAACAGAATAAGCTGCTTTTCACCTAAAACACAAAAGCCAAACAATCCATTATTTCTTTCAAATTGACTTGTAGAAAACCTAAACAGGTAACATCTTTGACATCGATGGCATATCTTTTGAGGTCATAACTGTCCATTAGCACAAGAAACAGGATGGCATATGCTGAATAATTGTTAACATTATATATAATTGAAAAAGGCCAGCATTAACAATCTGAGTGGAATAATATCTAGCAGGTTCTATATTGCTAAGACAATGTGCTTCATATTTTTTTTTTTTTTTTTTTTTACTGATAAGGAGAAAATGAGAACTAAAAGGGAAGAGGAAAGGAAACAAATGGGGTGATTGATGGAAAATGCAAGGATAAGAAGAGAAAGTAGGAAGGGGCTCTCTGTAGCAGTCTGTGGTACAAACCATTGTTCTTAAGCAGAACAGAACACGGCCTTTCTTTTTCTAATTTGTAAAGAAAGCAAAGTGATGTAATTGATGGCCTCTGCCCCAAAACCCATTTTCTGAACAAAGGAAGCCAAGGAGTGAAAGGCGGTTTTGTTGTCTTGAAAATTGTCAGTCATTTGTTGTTTTGATTTTTTTTTCATAACCCATGAACAACTTGCTAAAAATAGCTTGCTGTAGCATTTTAATCTTCTGAGCAACTGCTACCAAAATAATTTAAACATTCTGGAGAAGTTTCATGAAAAAGAAAAGCAACAAGGGAAGAATAAGCAATTTTGAGAGAAAAAAAAAATAACTTGAATGTGTAGAAAAGAATAAATGCTGTGCTATCACAAATAGTTTATCTGTGAGTAATCGCCAATGTCTGTTATCTGATGTTGTGTATGTTTTCAGCAATCCTCAAATCTGAAAAAATATATAAATCAATCCTAAAACAGTAAAAGTCCATACAATTGTGAATGGAGTAGTCCCATAAAACTTGTGCTATACACTGCTCAAAAAAATTAAAGGAACACTTTGAAAACACATCAGATCTCATTGGGGAGAAATATTATGCTGGATATCTATACTGATATGGACTGGGCAATGTGTTAGGAACATAAAGATGCCCCATCGTTTGATGAAAATTAAAATGATCAACCTAGAGAGGACTGAATGCAAAGAAACCCCGAAAATCAAAGTGGAAAAATGATGCAGCAGGCTAGTTCATTTTGCTGAAATCTCACTGCAGCAACTCAACATGGTACTCAGTATTAACTTAACAGATTGGAATGAGCGCAACTCGATATGACAACTTAAAAATGAAAAATTAGTAGGAAAAGCTGCTAGCATAAAAAGGCATACTACGGCACCTCAATAATCAGAATAAAAGTCTTAATAATGCAGCGCTTGAAATTAATGTAGCAATAACCAGATAGAACAACAACTGAGATATGTTCATAGAGTGTTCATATGTGGTACACTTAAGTCCGCACGACAGAAGGTATTCCAATACGGTAGAAATCACATGGTGCAAAAAAAGTCCCAGATGCTCCGTGAAAGGATAGTACAATAATGCACTTACCAGAAGTACATACAAACTGGGCGTTGTATGCAACAAATCCGTGAGGTCATCAAGGTCTGGTCACTAGTATGGCGTCATCTAGGGCTTGTAGTGGGTTCCCAGGAATGGTGTCACTCACGCTTGGGGGCCACATCAAACTCACCAAAGGGTCCAACGTCGTCCAGACTCCTGCAGCTGCTCCACCTTAAATGGCTCGAAACATAACGAGCCCGGGAGGCAAAATAGTGCTGATAGTGTAGTAACGTTTATTTAAGGATCCAAAAACAACAATAAACTGCAGGACACTCACATGTAGCACAGCATTGGCTTAAGGTATAAAATAAAAAAAAAAAAAACAAAACAGATAGGAATGCGTTTATTCCAATGGACAGTTGCCATCACCCGACCTGGTTGGGTAATATCCCAAAAGGACGGTTCCTTAGAATAAGGAGGAATTGTACGAATATATCAGACTACTTAGACCAGGCAGGTGTACTCAAACACAGATTCGTGGAGAAAGGTTATGATATAAACACTCTGGATCGGGCCATTAATGAAGTTGGTCACATGGAGAGGGCTAATCTTCTAACAGCAATTAAGAAAGTCAGACCTGACAGATTTTGCCTGTTTATTACGGATTTTTCTATTCAGTATAGGGATGTAGCGAAGGTGATCAGAAGAAATTGGGATATCCTGAAAAGTGACCCGGTTTTGGGTGAGGTGATCCCAGCATTTCCTGAGATCTCTTTTCGGAAATCCACACCACTACGACTCACGGTTGCTCCTAATGTGGTGGACCCACCAAAAAACATGTCTTCAACCTTTGGTTTAGTGGGCTTTTACCCATGCAATAAATGCATAGCCTGTCGATATAATGGGATACGCAAAACAAAAATTAAAGAATTTAAATCAAATGTGACGGGGAGGAGCTACACTATACGACCACTAGTCACATGCAACAGCACGCATACGGTCTATCTTTTGGAATGCTCTTGTGGGCTTCAGTATATTGGACGGACCACAAGACGCTTGAGGGACCGTTTAAGGGAACACTTTAATAACATTAAGAAGGGTTTCAAGTACCACTCACTTTCTAAGCATTTCAGGGACTATCATGATAGAGACCCCTCATTACTAAAGTTTACTGCCATTGATTCTATTACACCGCACTGGAGAGGGGGACATAAGAGAAGGGCCGTGTCTCAACTTGAAACGAAATGGATAGTGGACATGAAGTCCTTATCCCCACATGGCTTGAATGTGGATTTGGACATAAATTGTTTCATAGACAATAGTTGAATACGGCCCATTTGAAATTAAATAATTTTTAAGCCTCCATCTGATCATATGTTTTACTACCAAGTATTATGCATATATTGGTATTTAGCAAATACCAAATATATGCTAATATATGAATTTTACATTATGTTTTAGATTTTTTAATGACACTATTTAAGGCGGTGTCATTTCCTACTCTTTAACAGGAGTTATTATCGCATATGTTTTTATGAATTAATTCTTATTTGTTTCTTGTATGTTTGTTATAACTAATGTTTTACTTTATCATATACATTGGATTTTTAGGATTATTGCATATTTTATATGTTGATTTTATAAGTTGATTTTATTGCTTGATACTTTACTGTAGGACAAAATAGGTTTTATATGCCCATATAAGATGATTCAGCTTGAGAAAGATATACTCACGGGAATGGAGAATAATATAATTCCTGTGAAATATTAATGAGTACATATACAGAGGGGCTTTAATAAAATGGAGTCCGTCTGTTCGGTTCTTGGGCCACATACCCTGTTGCATAGGCGTTATGTTAATGCAGCTCGGTTTGTGTGTTCCCGTGATTGGGGGATGTATTCTATTGCCGTGAGGTATAGTGTTTAACCCCTTGACTGTTCCTCTCTGCATCCTATCTATTGTGACAGTCCTCCCTGCGGCTGCGTCTGCTTGTGCTTGCGCAGTGGCGGCGGGGGGAGACGAGTCTGCAGGGAGGATGGCTGGCTGGTTGGCACTGTGTCTCTCGATACAGGCTGGCTCCAATATGGCCGCGGCGTGTGACGTCACTCGCGCATGCGCGGTCACGCGTAGCGGTCACTGCGCATGCGCGGCAATATGTATTTCAGAAGAGCGTCTCATTGAGAGGATTCACCCCTTTGATAACGTGCAACCCGCACGAAACATGTCAGGGGAATCCCTCAATTTGACGCCAACCTTATGATTTATTGCTTCCTTATGGGGATATACCTTAAGCCAATGCTGTGCTACATGTGAGTGTCCTGCAGTTTATTGTTGTTTTTGGATCCCTAAATAAACGTTACTACACTATCAGCACTATTTTGCCTCCCGGGCTCGTTATGTTTCGAGCCATTTAAGGTGGAGCAGCTGCAGGAGTCTGGACGACGTTGGACCCTTTGGTGAGTTTGATGTGGCCCCCAAGCGTGAGTGACACCATTCCTGGGAACCCACTACAAGCCCTAGATGGCGCCATACTAGTGACCAGACCTTGATGACCTCACGGATTTGTTGCATACAACGCCCAGTTTGTATGTACTTCTGGTAAGTGCATTATTGTACTATCCTTTCACGGAGCATCTGGGACTTTTTTGCACCATGTGATTTCTACCGTATTGGAATACCTTCTGTCGTGCGGACTTAAGTGTACCACATATGAACACTCTATGAACATATCTCAGTTGTTGTTCTATCTGGTTATTGCTACATTAATTTCAAGCGCCTCATTATTAAGACTTTTATTATGGTACTCAGTAGTTTGTATGGCCCCTATGTGTTTGAATGCATGCCTGACATCATCGGGGCATGCTCCTAATGAGATGACGGATGGTGTCCTGGGGTATTTCCTCCCAGATCTGGATCAGGGCATCACTGAGCTCCTGGACAGTCTGAGGTGCAACCTGGTGGCATTGGATGGACTGAAACATGATATCCCAGAGGTATTCTATTGGATTTAGTTCAGGGGAGCATGGGGGCCATTCAATGGTATCAATTCCTTCATTCTCCAGGAACTGCCTGCATACTCTTGCCACATGAGGCTGGGTATTGTCGTGCACCAAGAGGAATCCAGGACTCACTGCACAGGCATAGGGTCTGACAATGAGTCCAAGGATTTCATCCTGATACCTAATGGCAGTCTGGGTGCCATTGTCTAGGCTGTAGAGGTCTGTGCGTCCCTCCATGGATTTGCCTCCCCTGACAATCGCTGACCCACCACCAAAATGGTCATGCTGAACGATGTTACAGGCAGCATAACGTTCTCCACGGCTTCTCCAGACCCTTTCATGTTGGTCACGTGTGCTCAGGGTGAACCTGCTCTCATCTGTGAAAAGCACAGGGTGCCAGTGGCGGATCTGCTAATTCTGGTGTTCAATGGCAAATGCCAATCGAGCTCTATGGTGTCGGGCAGTAACTACAGGGCCGGCTAGAGGACATTGGGACCTCAGGCCACCCTCATGAAGTTTGTTTCTGATTGGTCAGAGACATTCACACCAGTGGCCTGCTGGAGGTAATTTTGTAGGGATCTAGCAGTGCTCATCCTTTTTCCTCCTTTGCACAAAGGATCAGATACCAGTCCTACTGATGGGTTAAGGACCTTCTGCGGCCCTGTCCAGCTTTCCTAGAGTAACTGCCTGTCTCCTGGAATCTTCTCCATGCTCTTGAGACTGTGCTGGGTGACACAGCAAACCTTCTGTCAATTGATTTGCCATCCAGGAGGAGTTGGACTGCCTGTGCAACCTCTGTAAAGTCCAGGTATCGCCTCATGCTACCAGTAGTGACACTGACCCTAGCCAAATGCGAAACTAGTGAAAAACAGAAAAGATGAGCAGAGAAAAAAATGCCGGTGGCCTCCACCTGTGAAATCATTCTTATTTTGGGTGTCGTCTCATTGTTGCCCATCTAGTGCACCTGTTGTTAATTTCATTAACACCAAAGCTTCTGAAACTGATTAACAACCCCCTCTGCTACTTGACTGACTTGAGATTGTCACTCAAGTATTCATTTCTAGTATGATGTTAACAATTTTTTTAATGATATAGATTTTAATTGGTTTAGACAACCTTTAGTTGGAAACGGAATATAGGTTATTGGGAAAATCTGTAATTATTATTATAAATCTTATTAATATACAGGATTTATATAGCACTAACAGTTTGCTCAGCAAAGCAAAAGTATTAAGAGGGTCCTGCCTTTAAAAGCTTACATTCTAATAAGGTGAATATGGGGTTACTTTAGATTAACATGAGGTGGATATATTGCAGCTGCCTTAACACTTAACACAGAGCCTAAATGGATGGGATACATGAGAACCTTTACTATAAAAATAAAATCTAAAGGTCTTATAGTAACTTGATGTGTGGTCCATGATGTGAGAATAAAAAATAAAATTGCAGACCCATCTCATCAAGCCCACACACCCTGTTAGGATAGATGCCATCTGCAGCTGCCAGTTTAACATTTTTTTGATTTGGCTGATGATTTTCTGTTTTTTCTTATACAGATTGTTGGTACTTTTTCTGTTTTGGATTTCAAAAATAAAAATAAATAAAAACAAAATGTGTGAACTGTGAAATATGTCCCTTTTTCCTTGTAAGTGCAGTGGTAAGCTCAAGAAAACTTTGGATTTACGGACATCTCTGCATGACCGCACAGTATTGTCATATATTATGTTGTGACTTTGGAAATATATGTAAGATGGAAACTAAGGACTTCTAGTATTTAACTAAAATTAACAGAGCAAAGAAAGAGAAATTATAATATTGCCAGGAAAAGTTCTTTATCTTTTTAGAACATGAAACTGGAGTTCTTTTTGCAAAGTGCATGATAGGAAAAAACAAGCCATTGAGATATACACTATATTGCAAATAGAATTGGGATGCCTTCCTTTACACATACAGTCAGGTCCATAAATATTGGGACATCGACACAATTCAAACATTTTTGGCTTTATACACCACCACAATGGATTTGAAACGAAACAAACAAGATGTGCTTTAACTGAAGACTGTCCGCTTTAATTTGAGGGTATTTACATCCAAATCAGGTGAACGGTGTAGGAATTACAACAGTTTGCATATGTGCCTCCTACTTGTTAAGGGACCAAAAGTAATGGGACAATTGGCTTCTCAGCTGTTTCATGGCCAGGTGTGTGTTATTCCCTCATTATCCCAATTACAATGAGCAGATAAAAGGTCCAGAGTTCATTTCAAGTGTGCTATTTGCATTTGGAATCTGTTGCTGTCAACTCTCAAGATGAGATCCAAAGAGCTGTCACTATCAGTGAAGCAAGCCATCAATAGGCTGAAAAAACAAAACAAACCCATCAGAGAGATAGCAAAAACATTAGGCGTGGCCAAAACAACTGTTTGGAACATTCTTAAAAAGATGGAACGCACCGGTGAGCTCAGCAACATCAAAAGACCCGGAAGACCACGGAAAACTGTGGTGGATGACCGAAGAATTCTTTCCCTGGTGAAGAATACACCCTTCACAGCAGTTGGCCAGATCAAGAACACTCTCCAGGAGGTAGGTGTATGTGTGTCAAAGTCAACAATCAAGAGAAGACTTCACCAGAGTGAATACAGAGGGTTCACCACAAGATGTAAACCATTGGTGAGCCTCAAAAACAGGAAGGCCAGATTAGTGTTTGCCAAATGACATCTAAAAAAGCCTTCACAGTTCTGGAACAACATCCTATGGACAGATGAGACCAAGATCAACTTGTACCAGAGTGATGGGAAGAGTATGGAGAAGGAAAGGAACTGCTCATGATCCTAAGCATACCACCTCATCAGTGAAGCATGGTGGTGGTAGTGTCATGGTGTGGGCATGTATGGCTGCCAATGGAACTGCTTCTCTTGTATTTATTGATGATGTGACTGCTGACAAAAGCAGCAGGATGAATTCTGAAGTGTTTTGGGCAATATTATCTGCTCCTATTCAGCCAAATGCTTCAGAACTCATTGGACGCCGCTTCACAGTGCAGATGGACGATGACCCAAAGCATACTGCAAAAGCAACCAAAGAGTTTTTTAAGGGAAAGAAGTGGAATGTTATGCAATGGCCAAGTCAATCACCTGACCTGAATCCGATTGAGCATGCATTTCACTTGCTGAAGACAAAACTGAAGGGAAAATGCCCCAAGAACAAGCAGGAACTGAAGACCGTTGCAGTAGAGGCCTGGCAGAGCATCACCAGGGATGAAACCCAGCACCTGGTGATGTCTATGCATTCCAGACTTCAGGCTGTATTTGACTGCAAAGGATTTGCAACCAAGTATTAAAAAGTGGAAGTTGATTTATGATTATTATTCTGTCCCATTACTTTTGGTCCCTTAACAAGTGGGAGTAACATATGCAAACTGTTGTAATTCCTACACCGTTCACCTGATTTGGATGTAAATACCCTCAAATTAAAGCTGACAGTCTGCAGTTAAAGCACATCTTGTTCGTTTCATTTCACATCCATTGTGGTGGTGTATAGAGCCAAAAATGTTAGAATTGTGTAAATGTCCCAATATTTATGGACCTGACTGTATATGAACTTTAATGGTATCCCAATCTTAGTCCTCAGGGTTCAATATTGTGTTGACCCACCCTTTGCAGCTATAACAACTTCAACTGGGAAGGCTGTCCACGAGGTTAAAGAGTGTGTCTATAGGAATTTTTGATCGCTCTTCCAGAAGCGCATTTGTGAGGTAGGCACTGATGTCAGACGAGAAGGCCTGTCTCTCAGTCTCCGCTCTAATTCATCCCAAAGGTGTTCTATCGGGTTGAGGTCAGAACTCTATGCAGATCAGTCAAGTTCCTAAACCCCAAACTCACTCATCCATGTCTTTGCTTCGACCTTGCTTTGCGCACTCATGTTGGAACAGGAACGGGCCATCCCCAAACTGTTCCCACAAAGTTGGGAGCATGAAATTATCCAAAATGTCTTGGTATGCTGACACCCAAGCCCAGCCCCTGAAAAACAACCCCACACCATAATCCCCCCTCCACCAAACTTTACACTTGGCACAACGCAGTCAGGCAAGTACTGTTCTCTTGGCAACTGCTAAACTCAGACATATCCATTGGATTGCCAGATAGAGAAGCGTGATTCATCCTTCCAGAGAACATGTCTCCACTGTTCTAGAGTCCAGTGGCTGTGTGCTTTACTCCACTACATCTGACACTTTGCATTGCACGTGGTGATGTAAGGCTTGGATACAGCTGCTCGGCCATGGAAACCTATTCCATTAAGCTCTTTATGCATTGTTGTGCTAATCTGAAGGCCACACATAGTTTGGAGGTATTTAGCTATTGACTCTGCAGGCAGTCAACGAATTCTGCGCACTTTGCGCTTCAGCATGCGCTGACCCTGCACTGTCATTTTACGTGGCTTACCACTTTGTGGTTGAGTTGCTGTTGTTCCCAGTTGCCTTCAGTTTGTTATAATACCACTAGTTGACTGGAATATTTAGTAGCAAGGAAAATGTCACAAATGGACTTATTGCACAGGCGGCAACCGATCACAGTACCACGCTTGAATTCACTGACCTCCTGAGAGTGACTTATGCAGGCCATAAATGGGGAGAAAAACGGCAGATTTTTCTTTTAAAAAACGAAAAATCGGTCGTTCAAGCGGCCGACGTTACCATCAATGGTAAAAAAAAATCGGCCGATTTTCATCCCGTCTAGAGCCGGCAAAAAGTGTCCCTGCAGAGAGCTCTGCTATTTCTTTGACAGTTCTCTGACAGTTCCTTGACATTTACAGAGGTTGCAACATTGTATCTATTTCCATTTAGGATACAGATGTTTTTATTCGGAAACAAATAGATACAATGTTGCAACCTCTGTAAATGCCAAGGAACTGTCAGAGAACTGTCAAAGAAATAGCGGAGCTCTCTGCAGGGACACTTTTTGCCAAACTGGAATTCCTCTAATTTTTCATTCTTCTTCTTCTCCTGCTTCATCATCCTCCTCTTCTTCTTCTTCTTCTTCATCATCCTCCTCTTCTTCTTTTTCATCATCATCATCCTCTTCTTCTTCGTCATCATCATCCTCTTCTTCTTCGTCATCATCATCCACTTCTTCTTCCTCTTCATCATCATCCTCTTCTTCTTCTTCTACTTCTTCTTCCTCTTCATCATCATCATCCTCTTCTTCTTCTTCTTTCTTCTTCCTCTTCATCATCTTCATCCTCTTCTTCTTCTACTTCTAATACTTCTTCTTCCTCTTTATCATCATCATCCTCTTCTTCTTCTACTTCTTCCTCTTCATCATCCTCGTCTTCTTCTTCTACTTCTTCTTCCTCTTCATCATCATCATCCTCGTCTTCTTCTACCTCTTCATCATCATCATCCTCGTCTTCTTCTACTTCTTCCTCTTCATCATCATCATCCTCTTCTTCTTCTTCCTCTTCATCTTCGTCTTCTTCTTCCCCCTCCTCCCTCCTCCCTCCCCCTCCCCCCTCCTCCCTCCCCCTCCCCCCTCCTCCCTCCCCCCTCCTCCCCCATGCGCAGATTTTTTTTATCGGTAAAAAACGGCCGATTTTTTTCCAACTTTACCGAAAAAAAAACCGGCCAAAATACCGAAAAACGGCCGACCAAATCGCCCACTAATGAACCGAAAATCGGCCGATTTTATTTTCGGCCGAAAAATCGGCCGATTTTCGACCCATCTATGGCCTGCATTATTCTTTTACAAATGTTTGTAGAAGCAGTCTGCATGCCTAGGTGCTTGATTGTATACACCTGTGGCTATGAAGGTGTTTGGAACACCTGAATCCAATTATTTGGAGGGGTGTCCTAAAACTTTTCACAATATAGTGTATGTCATGCAAGCTGGACCTAGTAATGACAGGTTCACCCTGCTATATTAGAGCAATAGCTGTATGCAAGGTGCTACAAGACAAAGTTGGACATTATTTCGGTCATTTGTTCAACTTTAATGGTCCCATATTTTGTGCAGCAATTATTGCAAACATAAACTAAATATTTCTCTAATGCAGGGTTCACAAAATATATTTTGTGCATAAATAGCAATACAAATTTATAACAATGAAACCGTTTAATCCAGCCACCTTATTGCCTGTATTGGAGGAGGCTTGAGACAAAGAAAAACCACATGTGTTAAATTGATGTTTTAGGAGTCAGCTGCTGTGAGCCCAGTGAGGACACACTCCCTGAAGATCCAGATATTTGATTTTTTTTGGAGATTTGATCCTGGTTTTATACCAAGGATGGCTGGGACCCATACTGAATTTGCAGTTAGCACCCAGAAGGACACTCTGTATTTAAAGTCATTGAATCCTTCTTCCTCAGCTCAAGAAGCAGAGCTCCATGCTTTAGCAAAGCCTGTGAGCTATCAAAAGAGTATGCATTTATATGGTTTGTAGAGATTGAGAGCTTTTGGGGTGCCACATGATTTTGGTTCCAATTGAAGGGCTAGAATTGTTTTTTTTTTCTTTTGGCAGGTAAACCAATCAAGCATGCTAAGTTAATTGATTGGCTGTCTTCAGCCTTCCAGCTTCTTGCTGAGGTAGTCATACTAAAATTAAAACACACACATTGGAAGCAGAACAGGCGACTAAGAATGTTGCATTACAGCTCCGGACACTTGCTGGGTCTGTGCAACTCACAGATTCCACCCTAGTTCTAGCCCAGTAGAGCTGGGATTAATAATTAAACTTGAAGGAACCCAGAAGAAGAACAAGTGGACCACCGTGGGGGCAACGTCTTATGAAACAGAACTTTGGAAAAAGGTGATCTTTTAGGTCTGCCCTTCCTTTTCCCTTCAGCTTGACACATGGACCGTGTCATTAGAAGCAGTGTCGTCAGTCAGAAGCAGTTATAGCTGCCTTACTAAATGAGCCTGGGATAGCACCAGGGTTCACCACAGTTGTTTTTTTTAGTATAGTGCTTCTTGTTTTACCTGTTACCCAAGCTGTTACTAATAACTGAACATCCCTTCCAGAGTTTACAAAAGGATATATCCAGATGCCCAAAATTAGGATCTTAAGAGTTTGCTCTGGTCTGTATAAACATGTTTTCTGAATGGCCAAATGTTTGGCCAGTGGAAAATGCTACTGCAAAGGCCACAGTAAAGAGTGTTATCCGAATTAGTTTATATTTTCCTCGTAGATTGCCTTCTAGACCAGGACTAGTTCCGCCTAAATGTAAGGAGGTTCCAGGTTAAAGGTGATAATTTAGGCGCACCCTGAAAACCCACCTCTTCAGGGAAGCCTATCCCACCCCCTGCTAATTGCTGACCTCCTCCACTCTTCCTACCACTCCATTCCCCACAGCTATGTCCTCCTGTACCACTATCCCCTCCCTCCTAGATTGTAAGCTCGAAAGAGCAGGGCCCTCGAACCCTCGTGTATCACATTGTATTGTTTTTGTACTGTCGCATGTTCTGTCTCCCTTTGTAATGTACAGCACTGAGCGAACGGTTGGCGCTTTATAAATGCTGTATAATAGTAATACTGTATAATAATAATAATAGGTGTGGTCTGTGATCAAAATGCAAAATATTGATCAAAAAAGGGGAGATTGTAAAGGAAATCTGTAAATTCTGTATAAAATTATATTCTATTTTGTATGCGTTCCCTATGTATTGTACACTGCACTCATTGTGCACACTGCACTGTTTTCATTACGTTTACATTCCTTCAAGTCCTGATTAGATATTAGCCTGCCTATGTTGCCATAAAAGTACAATTGTAATATTAATGTGATACCTACGTAATCATGTGTAATAAAAAAACTTCAAATGCTCCAAATAAACAGAACAGTGTTTTTTAAAGATGTCGAGTCTATCTTTTTGTATTTGTTCCCTACTGCTGGTTATTATTAATTTGGAATTACTAATCAATATGAGGATAGAAATTGCCTATGTATAAAGTAATGTCAGTATTAATGTCCAGAACAGGGGTAAAAGTGCCAGATTATTGAAGTGGTTATAGCCCCTGGCTATCAGTTAAGTTGCTTAAAGTCCAATTTAAGTCGCTGTATTTGTTATATGCTACTCTAAGGTTTTTTTAGTTCTCAGGTCCTGCAGCAGGGGTTAAAACACCCTGTGCTGTGGCAGCACGTTGGAGAGTAAAGCCTGGTACACACTATAATTTTTTGTTGTTCAACCCAGTGGACTGAACAAAAAAAAAATCTGACAGATCGCTGTACTAATACAGGTGATGTTAGTACAGTGATCTACTACTCTGTGCTATTGTGTTCTGATTGGCTGCCAACCCCCCACCAGAGCACACTGGTTAGTACTGTCAGCTGCTGGCTGCAAGTGATGATTAAATGCCAGGCAGATGCTGATTTTCCACCGTACTCATTCAAGCCAGTCGTGATATTGGCTTCTGTTGGACTGCTGTACATACAGGCTAAAAGTCAGCTGGTTTCCACTGTACCAGATTATTTTAGCCAATATCAGTCCTGTGTGTACCCAGCATAAGACCCCTACTCTCACACACAAGCAGCAGCCAATGTCTCCAGTGGTCCAACACCCATTTTCACATCGCTCCAATCAGCAGCACATTAGCACCCCAAACTATGCTTTTTGTGGGAGCAGTGTGTGGTGGGGGACATTTTTTTATTATTATTATTATAATACAGGATTTATTTAGCGCCAACAGTTTGCTCTGCGCTTTACAATATAATTTTACACCTGTAGATGTGAGCTGCTGTTTTGGTGTGAGAGCAGTTGTCATACTCTCCAAGATGCTTCCCAGCACAGGTATTTTAAACCTTACCGTAAGACTTATGCTTAGCTGTGCAGTGATTTATAGCTGTTTGTGCATTTTTGAGTATTTGTGCATTGTTTTTGCATGTATATTCAAGCATTTTAGAAGTATAGTTCTAAAGCTTTACGTGTGTTTTGTAAGCTTCATGCATTTTTTTTTTTTTTTGCCGAATGAAAGTTCTTACAGGCTCAAAAATGCATGAAATACACCTGAAAAACACTCCATTTGAGCACTTTCAGGAATTGCTATTGATGTCTATGGTGCAACAAACACCCAAATGTGCCTCAAAAGTAGCCTGTGTAGCTTTTGACCCTTCAGGCGTCGAGCTATAGCTTTCTGAGTGCTCATGTGAACAGTCTTGATTGACTGACTGATGGGATTTTGGATGTTGAACATTTTTGGAGTTTCGAGCTACAAAATGTTCAGATGTGAATAGGAGCCAAAGCAAGCTTCAAAGAGCAACATGACTGTATTACAGGGTTCACTTGAGGCTTAAAGTGGTTCTAAAGCCAAAATGTTTTTTACCATTTTGCATTAGCATTAAGGTAAACAAATTTTTTTTGGCTTTCTGTCCTACCCTTTCCCTGTGTGAAGGGACAGAGAGGGGAGAAGAGATCCAGTGCTGTGCACAGCTGCATCTCTTCTCCCCTCTATTCCTCCCCGCAGCCCCGCTGTGTGTCTGTGGAGCGTGCCTGCGTAGACCTACACAGCTCGAGAGTGAGCACATACTGTGTGCCCACATAGCAAGTGGCGAAGAAGAGTTGCTGCTAGGATTGCCAATGGGGAAACCCAGAAGAGGAGGTTCAGTGCAACTCTGTGCAATACCATTGCACAGAGCAGGTAAGTTTAACATGTTTAATATTTTATTTAAAAAAAAAAAAAAAATTACCTTTAGCAGAGTTTAAGAAGTTAGTCATTAAATTCATATAGAAGGTTGACAGGATGTTTTATATTTTAATTGTAACATTTCTAACCCCTTCCTCAGCCTATTCATAACAACATGGCTGAAGCTGGGCTTTAATACAGCCTTGGCCAAAAGTTTTGAGAATGACACAAATATTACTTTTCGCAAAGTCTGCTGGTTCAGCGTTTTTTAGATAATTTTTTATTTTTTTTTTTTCAGATGTTATTATGGTATACTGAAGTATAATTGCAAGCATTTCATAAGTGTCAAAAGGCTTTTATTGACAATTACATTAAGTTTATGCAAAGAGTCAATATTTGAAGAGTTGACCCTTCTTTTTCAAGACCTCTGCAATTTGCCCCGGCATGCTGTTAATCATCTTCTGGGCCACATCCTGACTGATGGCCAGTCCTCAGCAGTCCAATCCCTGTACCTTTTGCAGAATGTCAGTCTGTCCCTGATGTTTTTCCTGGAGAGAAGTGGCTTTTTTGCTTCTCTTCTTGACGCCAAGCCATCCTCCAAAAGTCTTCGCCTCACTGTGTGTACAAATTCCCTCACACCTGCCTGCTGCCATTACAGAGCAAACTCTGCACTGGTGGTGCCACCCGCTGCTGAATTAACTTTGGGTGCAATCTTAGTAGCAGCAATATCCTTGCCTGTGAATCCCTTTTTGTGCAAAGCAGTAATGACTGCACGTGTTGCCTTTCAGGTAAATTAATGTCATTCTGAAAACTTGACGAGGGCTGTACAAAAGTAATTTTTTTATGTTTGCAAACCAAAATAAATATCTGCATATTATATTTGTTTTTTATTAGGCTCTGCAGTCTGACTCTCAAGAAGCTGCTGGTTGTAAAAGAACTGGATAAGGAACTTATTTCGGTGGTTATTGCTGTAAAAATGCAAGTAAGCACACATTCTATTAACAGTAGTTCATAGTGTTTTTTTTTTTTTTTCTTTTCTTTTTTTGTAAACAATATTTGCTTGTTAACCACTTGCCCTCCAGAGGATTTACCCCCTTTAATGACCAGGCCTCTTTTTGCTACTCGGAGCTGCAGTAATTCAACTGATAATTGTACGGTCATGCAATGCTGTACCCAAATAAAATTTACGTCTTTTTTTTCACACAAATTTAGCTTTCTTTCAGTGGTATTTGATCACCTGTGCGCTTTTTATTTTTTGCGCTATAAACAAAAATAAAATTTTGAAGAAAAACAATATTTTTTACTTTTGGCTAAAAAAATATATAGTAAACTCAAAGTTAGTTATACATTTAGGCCAAAATGTATTCTGCTACATTTGGTAAAAAAATCCAAATAAGTATATATTGATTGCTTTGTGTCAAAATTATAGCGTCTACAAACTATGGTATAATACTGCAATTTACGCCATTTTTTTGCTATACAGCGCTGCACTAGTTTAGCTGGCAGTTGCGCTGTGAAATTTATGTCCTTTTTTTCACACAAATAGAGCTTTCTTTTGGTTGTATTTGATCACCTGTGCGCTTTGTAGTTTTGGCGCTATAAACAAAAAAGTTTTGAATAAAACAATATTTTTTCATTTCTGTCATAAAAAATATCCAAAACTAAAATTTTGTCATAAATTTTGGCCTAAATGTATTATGCTACATGTTTTTGGTTGAAAAAAATCCCATTAAGTGTATATTGATTGCTTTGTGTGAACGTTATAGCATCTATAAACTATGGTATAGATAATAGAATTTACGCCGCTTTTACTTAGACTGCCCATCACATTTCATGAGGTGCTAAAATACCAGGATAATACAAACATTCCCAAATGACCCCTTTTCGGAAGGTAGACACCCTAAGCTATCTGCTGAAAGGCATATTGAGTCCATGGAAGATTTATTTTTTTCCCACAAGTTTCTGGAAAATGACAAAAACATTTATTTATTTTTTTTTTTACACAAATATTTTACACAGATACCGTATTTTCCGGCGTATAAAACGACTTTTTTTACTTAAAAACATACCCCAACAATTGGTCGTCTTATACGCCGGGTATAGAATGCTGGATGTGCGGTAATACTGTATGGTAGCTTCAGCTACATACAGTGTACCGCGCTGAGCCAATCACGGCGAGCGATGTATTATATTAATGAAATGAAGTTGTGACATCATCAGCCCACCTCTCTGACACAGCCAATCTGAGCAGGCTCTGTATTCATTAATAGAATACATCACTTGCCGTGATTGGCTCATATGATGTTCTCCCATTCCCTCGGACACAGCTATCACCGATCACGGAAAGAGCCGAAGATGTCGGCTCGGTCATGTGATCAGCTGTGTCCAATCACAGCTGATCACGTGTAAACGGGGAGATGCCGGTTATCAGCATTTCTCTCCTCTTGAGCTGTCACGTTGACAGCTCGAGAGAAGAGCCGGTAATTAGCTTTCCGCGGAGGGGGCAGTGTGCCCTGATGATCAGTGTAGCCCCAGCAGTGCCAGCTGTCAGTGTCCATCAGTGCCACATCAATGCCACATATCCGTGCCCATCTGAGCTGCCTTTCAGTGCCACTTATCAGTGCCATGTATCAGTGCTGGCTTTCAGTGCCCATCAGTGATGCCTGTCAGTGCCACCTATCAGTGCGCATCAGTGTTTTTTTTTTTTTTGTTATTTTGATTTTTTTTTTCTATTTGTACACTGTCCCTTTTTTATTTTTTGATCACCTTTAATGCTATCACAGGGAATGCAAATATCTCCTATAACTTTAATGGGCATTGTTGTATATTTTTTTTGAGAAATCTGGGATCTATCAGACTCTAGATATCTCTTCTGTCCTTACATTCTCTAGTCAAACCAAGATCGGTGTGATCAGATGCTTTTCCAATTTACAAATGGCCCTGTTTATATCCTGCGAAACTGAAGTAATGAAATGCTCATAGCTTCGGATTTCTTAGGCTATAGAGATGTCAAATATCCTCAGTGATTCAGATACATACTGTAAAATTTTAAAGGACCCGACATTGACATGTAAAAAGGAGTTGAAAAAACTAATTAACACTGCTAGAGAGGATCTTATGTTGAATAACAAAGAAGCACAGTACTTAGTTCCATCGTATTGTCGTATCCCATTTATGTACAGTGGGGATCGAAAGTTTGGGCACCCCAGCTAAAAATTTGTATTAATGTGCATAAAGAAGCCAAGGAAAGATGGAAAAATCTCCAAAAGCCATCAAATTACAGATTAGACATTCTTATACTATGTCAACAAAAGTTAGATTTTATTTCCATCATTTACACTTTCAAAATAACAGAAAACAAAAAAATGGCTTCTGCAAAAGTTTGGGCACCCTGCAGAATTTATAGCATGCACTGCCCCCTTTGCAAAGCTGAGACCTGCCAGTGTCATGGATTGTTCTCAATCATCGTCTGGGAAGACCAGGTGATGTCAATCTCAAAGGTTTTAAATGCCCAGACTCATCTGACCTTGCCCCAACAATCAGCACCATGGGTTCTTCTAAGCAGTTGTCTAGAAAACTGAAACTGAAAATAGTTGACGCTCACAAAGCTGGAGAAGGCTATAAGAAGATAGCAAAGTGTTTTCAGATGTCAATATCCTCTGTTCGGAATGTAATTAAGAAATGGCAGTCATCAGGAACAGTGGAAGTTAAAGCAAGATCTGGAAGACCAAGAAAAATATCAGACAGAACAGCTCGCAGGATTGTGAGAAAAACAATTCAAAACCCACGTTTGACTGCACGATCCCTCCAGAAAGATCTGGCAGACACTGGAGTTGTGGTACACTATTCCACTATAAAGAGATACTTGTACAAATATGGTCTTCATGGAAGAGTCATCAGAAGAAAACCCCTTCTACGTCCTCACCACAAAAATCATCGTTTGAACTTTGCAAATGAACATATAGACAAGCCTGATGCATTTTGGAAACAAGTTCTGTGGACCGATGAGGTTAAAATATAACTTTTTGGCCGGAATGAGCAAAGGTACGTTTGGAGAAGAAGGGGCACAGAATTTAATGAAAAGAACCTCTGTCCAACTGTTAAGCATGGGGTTGGATCAATCATGCTTTGGGGTTGTGTTGCAGCCAGTGGCACAGGGAACATCTCACAAGTAGAAGGAAAAATGGATTCAATAAAATTTCAGCAAATTTTGGATGGTAACTTGATGCCATCTGTGAAAAAGCTGAAGTTAAAGAGAGGATGGCTTCTACAAATGGATAGTGATCCTAAACACACCTCAAAATCCACGGGGGATTACATCAAGAGGTGTAAACTGAAGGTTTTGCCATGGCCTTCACAATCTCCTGACCTCAACATAATTGAAAATCTATGGATAGACCTTAAAAGAGCAGTGCGTGACAGACAGCCCAGAAATCTCAAAGAACTGGAAGACTTTTGTAAGGAAGAATGGGCAAAGATACCTCAAACAAGAATTGAAAGACTCTTGGCTGGCTACAAAAAGCGTTTACAAGCTGTGATATTTGCCAAAGGGGGCAGTACAAGATATTAACTCTGCAGGGTGCACAAACTTTTGCAGACGCCATTTTTTTGTTTTCTGTTATTTTGAAAGTGTAAATGATGGAAATAAAATCTAACTTTTGTTGACATATTATAAGAATGGCTAATCTGTAATTTGATGGCTTTTGGAGATTTTTCCATCTTTCCTTGGCTTCTTTATGCACATTAATACAAATTTTTAGCTGGGGTGCCCAAACTTTCGATCCCCACTGTATATCCTTCCTAAGATACACAGAAGTCTTACTAATCCTCCGGGGAGACCTATCATAAATGGGATCGTTCTGTACATTCAAGAATAGGCCAGTATGTGGACTTTTTCTTGCAACCCATTGTAAAATGGATGCCCTCGTATCTTAAAGATAGTCAGGATGTAATAGATCTATTGGAAGGAATAGAGGTTACTAAGGGTACTTTATTGGTCACCATTGATGTTAACTCCCTTTTATACTAATATTAAACATATAGATGGCCTTGAGGCCATCAAATAGGGTTTGCAGAATTTCACTGAGCTCCATAGAAAATGGAGGAAGTTCATCTTACAGTTACTAGACTTCAGTATGAGGAACAACTATTTTTGGTATAAGGGAGAATTTTTTATCCAGCAGAAGGGCGTGGCAATGGGTGCCAAATTCGCCCCCAGCTTGGCCAATATTTTTTTGGCCAAGTGGGAGGACTCTGAGATCTTTGGGAAGAACTGGATGGGTCTTAAAGTTTGGAGGCGCTACATTGATGATATTTTGGTAGTATGGAAAGGAGGAGATTCGGATTTTGAGACCTTTTTGGAATCTATTCGTAGAAATGTATATGAATTGGGTTTTACATTTCATACCAGTACAGAATGGGCCAATTTTTTAGATTTACATATTTTTAAGTTTAATAATAAACTGTTTTTCAAAACATTCTTTAAAGATAGTGATAGGAATGGGTACATTCCTACCAGCAGCTGTCATCATCCCTTGTGGATTCGGGGGATCCCAAAAGGTCAGTTTATCCATATCATGAGAAATTTCTCGAGATTGGAGGATTATATTGTACAGTCGGAGTCCATTAAAGAACGTTTTGTTACCAAAGGTTATGACCCTGAACAACTGGAAAAAATTAGATATAAAGTAAGTCTAAATTATATAGGTGATGGGAAGGTGAAGAGAATTAATAGGAAGAGAGAACTAAGAGTGGAAGGGAAAAGTTCAGTAGAATTTACCTTCACCTCAAAATTTAATTGTCAGTACAAGGGAGTGGAAAATATTATCAGGAAACATTGGCCTATGTTACAGAAAGATGGAATTTTAGCAAAGATTCTACCTAAGAAACCTCCCTTTTATATATAGAAAAAGTGAGAATTTGAGGAGTCTGTTGGTAAAGGGTATCATTTCCCCCCCTAAAAAAACCACGGATGTTTGGACTTCAAGGTTTTTTTCCCTGTAGAAAGTGTAAAATATGCAAAACTACAGGTATTAAAGATAAAAAGATTTCCATGTTTAGATCTTCAGTTACGGGCGAAACATTTAAGATCAAGAAGTTTTATTACGTGTAATACGAAATATGTGACCTATATGTTGGAATGCCCCTGTAAAATTCAATACGTGGGTAGAACGAAAAGAGACCTAAAAATTCGACTTAAAGAACATGTTCAGAATATAAAAAAAGGAAAGAAAGAACAGTGTTTCCAAACATTTCCGCGATTTCCATAATTCAGATCCTAGTTTATTGAAATTTTGTGGAATTGATGTACTTGATGCCCATTGGAGGGGTTGTAATAGAGTGCAGGAGATCTCCCAAAATGAGACCTTCTGGATCTTCAGACTTAATACCTTGAAACCCAGGGGCCTCAATATTGAATTGGACTTGAACTGCTTTATTTCTGATCAGTAGATTAATTGATGATTTAGTGTTAACATGTTTTTTTATTTCTATTTCTATTCATTTATTTTTTTATTTTTATTTTATTTTTATTTATATATTTTTGTATTACAATTTTTATATTTTTATTAATTTTTTTTATTGAAGATGTGGGTTTGGGTTGTGATATAATGCCTGCTGGTGGAGTAGGGTTGTCAGTCCTAACCATATGGCTTTATATAGGTGTTCTTCCAAATCTCTAAAATGGCCACCGTTGGTATGCCTCTATCCTTATTTGTATCTAAGTGTTGTCTTAAGGGTGGGGGAGTTTACATCTATACTTGTACTATACACTATGATGGATTTGGTGGGCATTTTGGCCGTTTGCCATCTGGTACTCTATAGGTTAGGAACGTATGTGCATTCATATGTTTATCCGAATTTCCACTTTGTAATATGGCCGCGGCTGTTCTTCCACCCTTCTACCAGCTGATATTTAAGTAGATGAGTCTATATGTCCGTATCCCGGTTGACAAAGTCCGGATGTGACGTAGTGACGCATTGACGTTCCCGGAAGTGCCGTGGCGGCCATTTTGGAGTCTGGAACACATGGTTGGTCATATCTCTGGGACTTTCAGTCTCTATCTGGCATCCTTCTAGAGCTCAAGGACCATCGTTTTGGAGCCATCGTTGGGTATTATCGCTGTATATACAACCTATATGATCTGGAAGCTGTTTTTATCGGTTTTAATGTAAGTTACTACAATAAAATTTGTATGTGGTTTGATACATACGCTGATCCCTGGTCTGTTTGTGATGGGAAGTGTCTGGAGAAGATGACGTCTTTCTGAGGAAACTCCATTCTTAAAAACATGGATTATATGTGGGTTTTATTTACTTTAGGGTAATTATGCACTTTTATTATATTGTTTGCTGTGGTGTAAACGGTTTGTAGCTAATCCCTCACTATTGCCGTGGCACTGGAGTGTTTGCATGCTGCACGTGTGGCACCTCTTTGAAACCTAAGATAATACACTATGTCTAGGTTTTTTTTCTTTGAGTTATATGAAGAGTGTTTGGGGATTCATCACCAATCATCTGGATCAGTGTGTATCTATTGATCAAGACTGAGGACTTTATGTGCATATTTTTTCCAAATTCTGGACTTTCTTTGGACTTTGGGTGTATTTATTTAAGTCTGTTTGTATAATTTTCTTTTTATAGAGATAATTGGCACCATTCTGGTCTCCAATCAGCTCTATGGTCTGCTGGCAGAAACACCGGTTGCATTCTCAGGTTCCCCCAATGACACGGGATTGCCCGAGAAGGCCGTGGAATGCAGTGGGGGGGGAGGGCATCATCTCCTAACCCTCTTGTATTGAACTGTATTGTTCCTGCTGTATTGTCTTCCGTTATATTGTAAAGCACTGAGCAAACTGTTGGCACTATATAAATCTTGTATAATAATAATAATCTTGGCCAGAAAATGTGTGGTTTGCCCATCATTAGAATATACCGCCCTGCATCCTCCCACTTCTAATGGTGGGCACACATTAGGTCGCACGATGCCACGTGCCTATTCCAAGATTGTATTTAGTGGATTGTATTTAGTGGCACGCTTGAATACAAATTGTCCATGTTTAAGTGGTACCCCATATGGAAATGGATGACACCAAGTCCCAAACTATCTTGCCACTACTCTCCATATAGTCTGGGCATCCGGGGGGGCTACACATGACTATCTTTTCCCTCGTAAATTCAAAACTTATAAGTACAGCCTGTTGCCCTCTCACAGGTGTTCTACATCTTGACCCCATATCTGGCATGCTTGCTGGGGAGAAATTGTTTGAATCCAAGGCGGCCAGAAAAATTAATGAGGGACTCATCAACGCAGATTTTTTGCTGGGGAGTATAGACTTGTGCATATGGTGGTTTATGAGGTGCTGAATTTTGTGGAGCCCTTCAAATTCAGGGTCACCTTGAGGACAACTGTATTGTCGTTGAAATGCATAAAACACATTATACTCTAGCCATGGCAGCATAGAACACGAGCATATGATGAATTGGGTCTGTGGACCAATACAACTGTAATTTTTTTTTTTTTTTTAGTAATGCCCATGTTGAGGGTTAGGCCCCAAAAAAATCTAAATTCGGAAACCATAATGGGTTTCCATGCAAATGGTCTGGCAAGGTTTGACTTTGGGTTGACGGCGATAAATTGTTCTGCATATACATTTCTTTGATCCACAATCAATGCATACAGATCTTCTGTGAAAAACCGCTCCAAAAAATCAAGAGGGTAGTTAAATTTGCTGTTTCCACCTGAATTCCGGGTTGGGCAGTGAATGGGGGAAGTACGGGTGTTGCAGAATTTGTGGGCTGTCAATCGGGATTTGCAGGCACATCTGGAAGGATACTATGGGCTCTATCAGAGATCACTGTATTTTTAACTGTCATGAACTTAACCCATTCATGTTGAAAGTATTTAAAGAAAATGATTAAAAAAGAAAAATAACGTAAAAAAATATATGCGGGCGAGCGGTAGCTCTGGGCAAAGCGACGTACCCTTATGTCACTTTCTGTTTCCAGGTCTGTGTGCACATGCGTGTACCCCCCACTGCCTCCTGTGCTGGTCCAGGGAGAGAATAAAGAACATGGCACTGAGTAAAAGCACTACATTTTACACACGCTAGATTAGCACATTTAACCCTTTGATCTCCCCTATTAACCCTTTAATCACAAAGCCAGTGCTATTAGTAGTGTCAGTATATAGAATTTTTCACTGATCACTGTATCACTGCCACTAGCACCCCTCCCAGCCCCGTTCGCTGCCAGCAGTAGCGTTTAGCCCCTCCTTTGTTTTTTACAGAAGGTTTGTATGAATTGATTGTGGACCAAAGCAATTTATATGCACAACAGTACATAGGCATCCACCCAAATTCAGCTGTTGCCAGACAATTTGCATGGAAACCTATCATGGTTTCCATGATAGGTCCACAGACCTGATTCATCATATGCCCAACATGGACCAGCAACATACTGGTACATTGATGGAATTTGGGTATACCTGGATGATGCCAGCTTCAGGCATCATCCTAGTATTGTTTTTCTCAGCTGGTGGTGGCTAATTATCAGCTGGATCCCTTTTTACAAGCAGTGGGAACCCCCCCCCCCAAGCCCTCCTTCCACCTGCCTTCCATGGCTTTCCTGGGCTCTCCTGTGTAAGCTGGAAACCTGAGAATGTAGCCGACAGTCTGGGCAGCTGGCTGATCAGAGACCGGAATGGCTCCAATGATTTTTATGGTCTAAGAAACCGGAAGCTATGACCAGTTCATCATTATGGTTTCACCAGATATAAACACTGCCACTTTTAAATTGTGAAAGCATCTAATCACACCCATCTTCGTGTGATCAGATGCTTTAAGGGCAGAGGAGAGATCTAGAGTCAAATAGACCCCAGATTTCTTGGAAAAGAGTACCAGTTATTGCGTATTGCTATCACAGGATATATTTACATTACCTGTGATACCAATGAAAGTGATCCAAAAAAAGTCACAGTGTAAAAATAAAGACAAAACAGCCATCGCACCATGCATGTGAGGTATCACCATGAACGTCAGGTCGAGGGCAGTAATTCTAGCACTAGACCTCCTGTGTAAATCTAAAGTGGTGACCTGTAAAGGCTTTAAAAGCGTCGCTTATCGATATTAAAAATTTACTTGTCGCCGTAAATGCCAAACATGGCATGCTTTGAAATTGTGCATGCTTGCGCAATTTCAAATCATTTCATGTTTGGTACCTTGACATTTCAACATCCACCATTTTAATCTCTAGGGTTCAAAGTGATTTTCTAGCAAAATGTGTTTTCAAGTAAACAAAAGGTGTCAGAAAAGGCTTTGTCTTCAGGTGGTTAGAAGAGTGGGTGATGTATGGCATAAGCTTTTAACTTTGGCACTAAAATGCCAGGATAGTAGAAGTACCCCTCCTCCCAAATGACTCCTTTTTGTTAAAAGGACACTCCAAGGTAATTGTTAAGTTGCATGGTGAGTATTTTGCAGATCACATTTGTTGGCACGAGATTTTGGAAAATTTTTCAAAACCCAGTGACAAAAAATACTGCAAAATACTTACCATGCCTCATATCAAATTTCCTTGGGTGTCTGCTTTCCAAAAAGGGGTCATTTGGGGGGGTAGTTTGTACTATCCTGACATTTTAAGGCCTCTGAAACTGTGATAGGTAGTGAGGAAGTGATAGGAGGAAATATGTCCTTTGAAAGCCTGAAGGTGGTCATTGGATTTTGGGGGCCTGTATGTGGCTAGGCTGCTAAAAAA
Source organism: Staurois parvus (assembly GCF_062004578.1). Lineage (NCBI taxonomy): Eukaryota > Metazoa > Chordata > Amphibia > Anura > Ranidae > Staurois > Staurois parvus. The sequence goes on along the minus strand of NW_028318828.1, from coordinate 1,874,263 downwards.
AGTCTCACATGTGGTATCCCCACACTCAGAAGTAGCAGAAGTTTTTTTGGAGTGTTATTCCACATATACCCATGGCATGCGTGAGCCATATATAAATTTAAGTAGGGGGGGATATCCTCCTGCGCTTAATATGGGTAAGTCCCTATCTACTAGCTGCAATCACTCAACCTCAACCATTAAGTCGTAAATACCATACATTAAATAGTGAAGCCCTCCCAAATTATCTGAAAAAAAATCCCTCTATGCATACCATAAATACCAACTGAACTTAAAAATAATCAATACTATAAGGTGATGAAAACCATATAAACTAAATCGATTAGTGAAAAACTAGAATACATAAACACCTCTCATATATACCAATTATTATTGCCTCTTAATAAATCTGTGATGGAAAATAACGAATATAAAATTCATGATAAATACTCAAATATCAGTGATAAAATCAATTATCATAATAATACTAATTCATAATAAAAAGATGTGACAAATCGTGATAATTGTGACAAACCTATAGATCAAAAATAGTGATTCTGCAACAAAATATAAAATACATATATCCTGTGATAAACCCTATAACAGAATAAAAATAAAATGGATAGCTACTTAATTCAGTGATAAAATAAATGAACTCAGTGTCCAAAATAAACTCAAAAGTCCATGCAAAATGTGAAAACACTCTGTGATCTTCACTTCTAGTGCTCAAAAAGGAATCCTCCAATGGCAGCAATGCCTGCTCACCTCCCCTCCTCGACCCACACAGGGCCACAAGGCAAAAAACTCTCCTCAAAAGCAATCCTTTACTCCAGGCAGCTCAGCAAGGGACCTCAGGACTTCCACTCCACCTCCTCTCAACACGTCATATAGGACACAAACAAAGGCATCCCATAGTGTAATACCGTTTATTAGGAGTAATTTGTCATAACATACTTTTCCCACTCACATGTAATCCTTGTATACAGCGCTTTCCACCTCACATCATGGGTGTATTCTCATACAGGGAGGGAAACAAATATGGCCGCTGCGTCCGGACAAAACGTCCCCACGTGACCGGAAGTGACGTAGTGTCGAACTGGGAATGGCGTTCCGACGCGTTGCGTCACGTGCGTCGTGACTTCATCAGGGCATTGCTGCCATTGGAGGATTCCTTTTTGAGCACTAAAAGTGAAGATCACAGAGTGTTTTCACATTTTGCATGGACTTTTGAGTTTATTTTGGACACTGAGTTCATTTATTTTATCACTGAATTAAGTAGCTATCCATTTTATTTTTATTCTGTTATAGGGTTTATCACAGGATATATGTATTTTATATTTTGTTGCAGAATCACTATTTTTGATCTATAGGTTTGTCACAATTATCACGATTTGTCACATCTTTTTATTATGAATTAGTATTATTATGATAATTGATTTTATCACTGATATTTGAGTATTTATCATGAATTTTATATTCGTGATTTTCCATCACAGATTTATTAAGAGGCAATAATAATTGGTATATATGAGAGGTGTTTATGTATTCTAGTTTTTCACTAATCGATTTAAATTATATGGTTTTCATCACCTTATAGTATTGATTTAAGTTCAGTTGGTATTTATGGTATGCATAGAGGGATTTTTTTTCAGATAATTTGGGAGCGCTTCACTATTTAATGTATGATATAAATTTAAGTGACAACTTTGTGAAAAAAAAAAAATTTTCTAAAAAATGTGGCAAAAAATAAAATCTTCCATGGACTCAACATGCCTCTCAGCACATTCCTTGGGGTGTCTGCTTTCTAAAAAGGTTGCAATTTGTGCAGTCAGAAAGTAAAAGCTGAATAAATTCCAATATGTATATACCATAGTTTGTAGACACTATGACTTTCACACAAACCAATTAATAAATACGTATTTGGATTTTTTACCAAAGACATGTAGCAGAATACATTTTGGCCTAAATTTATGACTAACATTAAATTTATTGGATATTTTTTTATAGGCGAAAGTAGAAAATACAGTTTTTATTTTTTTTTTCAATTTTTTTTGGTCTTTTTTTCATTTATATCACAAAAAAAATGTGGTGGTATTGTATCACTACTCTTGTTTTTTTATTTTTTTTTATATATAAAAAAAAAAAAAGTGTGAAAAAAAACAGAGTGAAAGTTGTGGGGGGGGAAGAAAACCACAAAATATAAACTTCATTTGGATACAGCATTGCATGACTGCACAATTACCAGCTGAAATAGCGTAGTGCCGAATAGCAAAAAATGGCCTGGTCATGAAGCTAATGTTAAAATTTATAAGGTTTAAGCCCTTGTTTCATTCTACTTCAGCGTGATTTCAAAATTGCGGATCAGTGCAATTTGGATTTTCGATTTCATTGCTGCTTGCTACTTCATTTAGTCGTTGCAAGTCACAATGAAATCCACAGAAAAGTAGTGCAGGAACCTTTTTAAAGTCTCTGTGACTTGAGTTGCAACGATTTGATTGGTTCCATTTCCGCAAATGGGGTGTAACTTGTTATGCGATTTTTGAACTGTCAAATCGCATTGGTGTGAACCAGGGCTAACAGAATAACAGAAGAGATGTTCTATTGACAGTCATTTGAACAGCTGCACCATGAAATCCAGATGCAGGCTCAACGAATCACCCACGCATCTCATCCCTGGAAGATGACTTCTATGTGCAGTCAGCAGCTGTGGCACGCATTACTCAGACCCATAGGGAAATCTATTACAAATTGGATGACCTTGAGAATCGCTCAAGGCACAATAATTTGTGTATTTTGGGCCTACCAGAGTCCTTTTCTACAGCGATGCTTCTTGAACTCTGTGCTAGAACCATCCCTGACCAGCTAGGCCTTTTCTCTCCATATGTGGCCAGCCTTCAGGAAGTCATGCAATACCTTGACTGGTCATAGTTCGCCATCTCAACTATGCTGACAAAAATGCCATCTTACAGAGGTTCCGACGATCACGTAATATCTCCATTGATGGTGCCGACCTATTTCTGTTTGTGGGTTACTCTGTTGAAGTCCTGAGACCACGCAAAGCTTTTTCGGCTATCTGCTCATCTCTGGATCTCAGGCCTTCCAAGTTTACTTTGGCTTATCAAGCTACACTTCATATTCATTCTCCAACAGGGGATCATGTCTTTCACTTCACCGTCACAAGCGGAACACTATCTAAATACTTCATCTGATATAGAGACAGACCAACGTGAACCTGCCTCTTCTTCTCAAGAGTCTGCTATAGCTTCTTCTACTTCATTCTGGCATTAGCACAGCCCTTAAAAGACTCCCGACAAGCAGAGTTGCTTTGCTGATCAGGATGGATGGTCTGAGGTCTGCTGAACCACCTACAATAATTCAATCTTTCTAGAGTCACTTGGGGATTCTTTCTTTACCCTCGATTTACCCTTCTCCGCCTAGTGTTTCTGTTGTCAAACAGGCTTTACTGTCACAATTTCATTTAGAGAAACTAGACACCCTAATACAAGATGTTCACACTATCCGGTGCTTCTTTACTAGATGGCGAAAATATATAGAGTATATGTTTTCCCAAGAGTATCTTTTTTTCTAACATGCGCCCTTTTTGTTATGGTAAATGGTATCTGAAACATGATCTTCTCAATTCCCTAGGCAGGCTTAAAGTCTTAGATCCAAACCAGCCCCTTGATCTGTCTAGATCATATTATCATAAGGCTAGTAGTGATACTCACCTGACACTGTTTCAAATGCTTCCACTCCTGAGAGTACTCCTACAGCATTAATAAGTTGATGTCCAATATAGTTTGGTTTAATGATTTATTGCTCTATACTTCTTTTGTACGTAAATGTTCCTTATATACATTAGATCTCTGTACAGATTACTTGGCCTTTATTTCAGGGCTTTCACATCCTATGTTATGATTTGTATTTTTGATAATCCAATAAAAGTTTTAAAAAAAAAGGAGGTCTTTTAGGTCATCATTTGAAAGCCAGGGCCATCACAGAACAATATCCAAGGGAGTCACACTTCTGTAAACTGCAGGTAGTGATCAAATAGCTGGGCCGTAAATTCAGAACATTTAGCTGATTCACCCATTCTTTAATGGTTGGTGGAGTTCTTGATTTCCATTGTCTGGGAATCATTGCCCAAGCCACCATGATGCGAAAGCAAAAAATTCCTTTGTAGATCTAGCAGGGAGCCATGGATCATGGCTGAAAGACCTGTCTGTGGAGTCTTGGGGACTGTGTTTGAGGTTACTTTCGTGTAAGTGTTCAAAGTGTTGTACTTATGAGAGCTTTATCTTGTAAAGCGTTGCCTATGGATATTGAAAATATATGCAGTTTGTCGCCGTTGCTTGGGGCATGTGCAGTTTTAAAACATGTCATGTTTGGTATCTATTTAATCGGCATACCATCTTTTATATTTTACCAAATAATTGGCCAATATATTGTGTTTTTGTGCATTAACCTCCCTGGCGGTATGATTATTTCAGATTTTTGGTGCTGAAAGCGGTACCATTTTTTTGCATGGAAATATGTATTTTTTTTATTGTAGGCTGTAATTTTTAGGAAAAACTCACTGAAATCTGTCCGAACAAGAGTCTAGTAAACATCCCGGGTATGATAAAATTTGAAACACAAAATCATAAATTATAATTTAATAAATAATCATAAAAATAATATAAAAATAATAAAAAATTTAATTCAATAATATAATCAAACCAAAAACACTGAAATGTGAAATAGAGCGCCAAGTTCGCACATTGCTGAGCTCAGTCGCAAAATCGTTTTCAGTTTCTGATGACGAATTTCCCCCACGAATCATTATCACTCAATTCTGTAAGTGGTTCTGATTTACTATCGCTGTTCTCTAGCTGATCTAAACCGCTTTTGACCTAAAGGGACACTTTTTGGACGCCATGGACATTTCCCAGTTTCCAGGCAGAAAGAACAGACAAAATGCAGGCAGGGCGCAGGACAAAGCACTAGGGACAATATGTATGTGAAATAGGTTGAAACAGCAATGTTTTACTGTGTAAAATGAAAAAAAAAAAAGACATTTTTTAAAATTTTTAAATTTCCCGCCGCCGGCGGCGGCAGCGGCGCCCGTACGTCCCGACGTCACAGGGACAGGACACAGAAGCCGGATGCTGGCATCGGCCGGAGGAGATGGCCAGGGACGCTGCAGGGGACACATCGTGGGAGTGCAGGGTAAGGTAAGTGAAGAACACATGCCGGAGCAGCGCCGCATGGTATTCCCGAGTGTAGCTCGGGGTTACCGCTTTTGGTACTGAAATGTTACCCCGAGCTACACTCGGGAATACCGCCAGGGAGGTTAAAAGTAAATAAGTGTTTTTGTTTTTTTTTAAATTTGCGTTTGAAAAATCACTATGTGACATAAAAAATTGCAGCACCTACTATTTTATTCACTAGGGTGTCTGCTTTAAAAAATATATTATGTTTGGGGGTTTAAAGTAATTTCCTAGAAAAAAATACAGATTTTTTTCATGTGAACAAAAAGTGTCAGAAAAGGCTTGGTTTTCAGTTGGTTAGAAGAGTGAGTGATGTGTGGCATACATTTCTAATGCTGGGCATAAAATGCCCCAACCCCCCAAAATGACCCCTTTTTGGAACATAGACATGCCCAACTATTTGCTGAGAGGCATGTTGTGTCAATAGAAGAATTTGGGGTTTTTTTGCCACAAGTTTTTTTGAAAATGACAAAAAAAAAAATTTTTTTTACAAAAAATTGTCACTTAAATGATTTACTGCTCACACTGCCATGGGTATATATGGAATTACTCCTTATTTCCTCATTACATTTCCTGACTACCTATCACAGTTTTGGAGGCCCTGAAATGCCAGGATAGCCCCAACCCCCCAAATGACCCATTTTTGGAAAGCAGACACCCCAAGGAATTTGATAAGTAGCATGGTGAGTATTTTGCAGATCTTGTTTGTTGCCACAAGTTTTTGAAAATGAAGAAAGAAAGCAAAAACTTATTTTTTTTCTAGATTTCAAAACCTTGTGAGAAAAAATGAGATCTGCAAAATACTCAGTATGCCTTTTTAAATTCCTTGGGGTGTCTACTTTCCAAAAAGGGCTAATTTGGGGGACTTTGGTGCTATCCTAGCATTTCAGGGCCTCCAAAAACTGATAGGTAGTGAGGAAGTGAAATGAGGAAGTTATGCACCTTCAGGCTTTCAAAGTGGTCATTGGATTTCAGGCTCCTGTATGTGGTTAGGCTGCCAAAAAGTCTCCTACATGTGGTATCCCCATACTCGGAGAAGTAGCAGAATGTATTATACCATTGTTTGTAGATGCTATAACTTTCACACAAAGCAATCAATATACACTTATTGGGATTTTGTTTACCAAAGACATGTAGCCGAATACATTTTAGCCGAAATTTATGACTAACTTTGAGTTTACTATATTTATTTATTTATTACAAGTACTTTATATAGTGCCGTCAATTTACGCAGCGCTTTACATATATACAGTGGGGCAAAAAAGTATTTAGTCAGCAACCAATTGTGCAAGTTCTCCCACTTAAAAAGATGAGAGAGGCCTGTAATTGGCATCATAGGTAGACCTCAACTATGAGAGACAAAATGAGAAAAAAAATCCAGACAATCACATTGGCTGATTTGGAAAGAATTTATTTGCAAATTATGGTGGAAAATAAGTATTTGGTCAATATCAAAAGTTCATCTCAATACTTTGTTATATATCCTTTGTTGGCAATGACAGAGGTCAAGCGTTTCCTGTAAGTCTTCACAAGGTTGGCACACACTGTTGCTGGTATGTTGGCCCATTCCTCCATGCAGATCTCCTCTAGAGCAGTGATGTTTTGGGGCTGTCGCTGGGCAACACAGACTTTCAACTCCCTCCAAAGGTTTTCTATGGGGTTGAGATCTGGAGACTGGCTAGGCCACACTCCAGGACCTTGAAATGTTTCTTACGAAGCCACTCCTTCGTTGCCCGGGCGGTATGTTTGGGATCATTGTCATGCTGGAAGACCCAGCCACGTTTCATCTTCAATGCAGTTGCTGATGGAAGGAGGTTTGCACTCAAAATCTCACGATACATGGCCCCATTCATTCTGTCCTGTACATGGATCAGTCGTCCTGGTCCCTTTGCAGAGAAACAGCCCCAAAGCATGATGTTGCCACCCCCATGCTTCACAGTAGGTATGGTGTTCTGTGGATGCAACTCAGCATTCTCTCTCCTCCAAACACGACAAGTTGTGTTTCTACCAAACAGTTCTATTTTGGTTTCATCTGGCCATATGACATTCTCCCAATCCTCTTCTGGATCATCCAAATGCTCTCTAGCAAACTTCAGATGGGCCCGGACATGTACTGGCTTAAGCAAGGGGACACGTCCTGCACTGCAGGATCTGAGTCCCTGGCGGCGTAGTGTGTTACTGATGGTAGCCTTTGTTACGTTGGTCCCAGCTCTCTGCAGGTCATTCACTAGGTCCCCCCGTGTGGTCCTGGGATTTTTGCTCACCGTTCTTGTGATCATTTTGACCCCACGGGGTGGGATCTTGCGTGGAGTCCCAGATCGAGGGACATTATCAGTGGTCTTGTATGTCTTCCATTTTCTAATTATTGCTCCCACAGTTGATTTGTTCACACCAAGCTGCTTGCCTATTGCAGATTCAGTCTTCCCAGCCTGGTGCAGGTCTACAATTTTGTTTCTGGTGTCCTTCGACAGTTCTTTGGTCTTCACCATAGTGGAGTGTGACTGTTTGAGGTTGTGGACAGGTGTCTTTTATACTGATAACAAGTTCAAACAGGTGCCATTGATACAGGTAATGAGTGCAGGACAGAGGAGCCTCTTAAAGAAGAAGGTACAGGTCTGTGAGAGCCAGAAATCTTGCTTGTTTGTAGGTGAGCAAATACTTATTTTCCACCATAATTTGCAAATAAATTCTTTCCAAATCAGCCAATGTGATTGTCTGGATTTTTTTTTCTCATTTTGTCTCTCATAGTTGAGGTCTACCTATGATGCCAATTACAGGCCTCTCTCATCTTTTTAAGTTGGAGAACTTGCACAATTGGTGGCTGACTAAATACTTTTTTGCCCCACTGTATATATTGTACATTCACATCAGTCCCTAACCCTCAAGGGGCATACAATCTAAAGTCCCTAACTTACATTCATACATACACATACTAGGGCCAATTTTAGACAGAAACCAATTGACCTACCAGCATGTCTTTGGAGTGTGGGAGGAAACCGGACAACCCGGAGGAAACCCACGCAGTCACAGGGGGAACATGCAAACTCCAGGCAGGTGGTGCCATTGTTAGGATTCGAACCGGCCACCCTAGTACTGCCAGGCGGAAGTGCTAACCATTTAGCCACTGTGCTGCCCTACTATATATTTTTTTATAGCCAAAAGTAAAATTTTTTTTTTTTTTTTTCAGTTTTCAGATTTTTTTTGTTTTTAGTGAAAAAAAGGACATAAATTTTGTTTGGGTACAGCATTGCATGACCGCACAATTACCGGTTGAAATAGTGCAGCGCTGTATTGCAAAAAGAGGCCTGATCAGGAAAGGGGGTAAATCCTCAGGAGGGCAAGTGGTTAAGATTTGTTTGCTTTCTTACTTTTTTTTTTTTTTTAACTAGGGCTCAAAGCGGATTCTCCGCTCTCATGAGATTGTGCTGCCACCTAGTGGACAAGTAGAAACAGATCTTGCACTGACGTTTTCACTACAGGTAATGTTCTTTTATTGATGTTTTTGTGTTCTAAAAGGATGTCCTAGTCAAAGTGTAATATAATTGTTCTACTTTTTCTTTAATAGTACCCTCACTTTTTAAAAAGAGAAGGAAATAAACTACAAATAATGCTGCAGAGGAGGAAAAGATATAAAAATCGAACAATTCTAGGTTACAAAACTCTAGCAATTGGATGCATCAACATGGCTGAGGTAGGTGCCAATATAAATTGCCAAATTTCCAATAAAAAAACACAGAAATGTGTTATTAACTGTGTTCAAAGTGGCTCATGAAATGTCTTTTTTTTTTCTCCGTCATAGTTTGGTGTTACATTCACAATTTGCTGGTCTAATTTATCAAACATTATGCATCAGATTTACTCAAAATCTTAAAAGGAACATAAATTACACAGGTTATTTTAAAGTAAACTTAAACTGTCCTAAAATATTTTTAAGGCATCGCTGTTGAGATGGTTTGTTTAATTAATCTTTATGTCCTTCGATTCCGTTAACCAAGCTGTAAATTGGACCCTCAGCAAAGTACAGAATAAAGCAGGGATGGTGCCTGCCAGTATTAAAGTGTGTCTCGAGGTGTAACTGGAACCTTCAGGATCCAGTGCAAGAAACCATATAGGGCTCTCCTGACCCCCCCCCTTCACCTTCCATCAGAGCCTGGGGACTTTTCTCCCATCACAGGACCCTTTAACATGGTCCCGCATAAGGATCCTTTCACATGTTCTGTAGTGGGCCCCTTTCCTACTGCATTGGGCAGGGTTGCCACCCTTCAAGCCAAGCCAAATCCAAATACGTTATTGGGGCAGGGCAATTTTTTTTTGCAGTATACACTATACATATATTTTGTGAATAACAATTCTAATCCTATAAATTTAATCACAAGATTACCCTTTTACTTCAGAGTCTGCAGAGTCCCCCTTTACATCTGAACTCAAGAGCTACCTTACACTGTAAGGAGGGACTCTGGAGACTCTGATATAAGGGGGAACTCTAAGGGGAACTGAAAAATAGGTCCCTAACAAAAACAAAACTACTGGGGCTGTTTTAGGCACCATACCAACAGAACTCCACAAATTATAAAAAATTATAGCTTTATTGGACATCATTAAAATCGCAATTGAAATTTAAAAATTGAGCACAGACATAGCTCAATAAATAAAAAAAAGTGACCATTGCATATTGTGACTGTCATGGAGTTGGCCCTTCCCCCCCCCATCCTCTAGGCTTGCTGCCTGTCACCCCCCCCCCCCCACCCCTCAGCAGCCCCTTACTCTTCTGTCCCGTCCATGCTGGGACTTCTAGTCCTCCGTGTCTCTGACAAAGGCAGCCCTCAGCAGCCCCTCACCCCCCTCCCTTGCAGTCTGGCCCCCTGCTGAAGGAATCCACTAACAGGCCCCCTCCTCCCTTCCCCCTCATGCACATCATCCTGGGCTCCCTGGGTGGGTCTGGAGACCTGGGAGACGGCCCGTTGCCATGGTAACCTGGCAGGAAGTATCCGGTTACCAACAAGGCGCCCAGCTCTATACTTAACGGTGAGCAGGAACCCCCCCTTGTGTTCTCCTGGTTGTGTGTGTGAGAGAAGGCTGCGCTGAGGGCTAGCTTCTCTCATGTGACCATCCCCCATCATCCTTCTCATCTCCCATCATCCTTCTCATCTCCCTGGCTGGACTTACCTCTTGTTCCCTGTGAGCCTGCGGGCTGGACATTTTCCCTGCCTGGATTGAACTCTTTGTTGCCCGTGAGCCGAACGGACTTAACCCTTCCCTGTCTGGAGCTGCCTGTGTGGATTAACCCTGTGTTGCCGGTGTGGACTGTAGCCCTCTGTGTCCGGCTCCCCGCATCCAGTAAGTGGACTAACCCCGTGCTGCCCAAAAGACTGAGCCCAATTCTCCCCAGGAACCCGAAGTCCCACAAAGCCACCCCGCCCTTGCCTTACTGAACCCTGTGGATTACCATACCCCTGTTGTTCCATATTGCCTTCCAAAGAACTTTACTGTGTTGCTGTGTCTGGTGTGGATCTGTGGACTAACGGAACTGTTGTCTGTGCCCCAAAAACCTCCCCAATAAAAGCCTGCACATTGGGTTCTGTGCAATCCGTGTGCTCTCTGGTTCTTTTGACAGTGACTATACAGAACATCAAGCTTGTTACAAAATACTCCAAAAGATTCCCATACATACTACAGTAGGTGTATATATAGCTCGTGTGTGATTTCTCTGGAATTTTTCTTCAATGCGTTTCACAGGACAAAAGCCTGCTTCCTTACGGAGATTTAGCACACAATTTTAAAATTATAAACAAAGCCATAATAAACAAAATGAAACCTATGAAAAACAAAAACATCAGTCACCAAAATATTTACATTTACCATAAGATCGCATCTAATAATTCATTGAACAACAAAGGAACTATGACCATTTGAATCTAAGAAGACCCTTCCATCAAAAATTGCAAAAGAAGAAAAGAGATATGGACCAGGTAGGCAATTGGATTGAGCCCATTCTGTATGAAAAAAAGTGTATGGAGTTTTTGAAATGGTGCCTAAAAAAGCCCCTGCAGTTTTTTTGGTTATGGCCCTTTTTTCAGTGTATTTTCAATAAGGGGTGTGGCACCAGTAAAATCCATCAACAAGGTTTGAGATCAATGTCTCTGTATGGGTCTACTTCTTCCTCTTTTTCTGCAATAGCATTTTAATTTTGTACAGAGGGAATTCTGATGTAAGGGTAAACGCTGCAGACTCTGGTAACCAGGGCCCCCTCTTACATCGGAGTTCCCAGCATTCCCCTTTAATCAAGGTTCCCTTACGCCAGAGACCGCAGAGCTCTCCCTTACGTCAGAGTCCGCAGAATTTCCACTTACACTGTAAGAGGGATCTCTGTGGACTCTGGAACATAAAGGGGAACTCTGCTGTAAGGGGTGCACTGGAAACCCTGATTTAACTTCTTCTTGCCTGCACTATAGCTAAAGGATGGCTACAGCATGGGCTTCCATTTCTGGAAGGGAGTCCATGGACAACCTCCCAGAACCTCGCCTCCCGTGTGCCCCCTGGGGGTTTAATCCGGTGCGGACATACTGGAGCTGATCACAGATCACTGTAAAGGGTCAATCACAGCATCCCATTTCCATGTTATCAGCTGATCACATGTAAACAGACTTGTCAGTTATCAGCAGTCCTTTCCTCCCACACTGTGTCTCTGTGGGGAAAGGAGAGCTGTTAACAGACAAGACTTGCCATTACATTGTTTACACTGATAATCGGGCCACTTATCATCAGTGCCCTGATGATCAGTGCTACCCATCAGTGCTGCCTATCAGTGCTCATCAGTTCTGCCTCTCATCGCCACCTATTAGTCTCCATTAATGCTTCCCATTATTGCTGCCTATCAGTGCCTCCTTAGCAGGACTCTGAACTGAGAGCTTCTCTCATACAGCCCAGAGCTTGCAGTAACAGTTCCCCCTCCCTCGCACGGTTTGGAGAGAGAGAGAGACTATCTGCTCTTTCTCCTCCTGCCCCTATACTCCTGTGTGTGCACCGCGGGAAGTGTGAAGTCCAGCAGCTGAATAATTCAGCATGTGCAACCTTTGCGATTCAGCTGTGCAGGACTCTGCCGACATGGCCACGTCATTCATTTGCAGTGTTCTGTGACGGAATCAACTACAAGTACTGACATCCTTTGTGGATATCGGCTTGTAGTTCTCAATGAACACACCAAATACCTGTTTTTCCTCTCCATGGATCTTTATTGCAATGGAAAAAGTACATTACACAACAAGATGTAGCAGATTGAATGAATGGTTGGTATTTGCAAATAAAAACATGGTAATGTGTTCCGGATGCGAACAGATTACTTGTGGCCAAGCGGCCATATTCATCCCAAGAAAACAGTGAAGAAGTAAGAGGAAATGCTTCACTAGGTGGTGAGAGAGGACAGGATGGAAGACAGAAAAGAAAGGTGCCACAACCAAAATATCCACAAGATGGCATTGTATTAACATTACCATTACTATGCATTGTGTTATATTTTCACACATGTGACAGCACACCACCCATGATGGACGCTTCAAGTAGTCATGCTGACACAAACAGCAATGATGTGCAGTTGATACTGAAGCAAGGATTTGTAATCAGAAAGGAGCTGGAGGACATCTGCAGCCCTGAGATGCATAAAAATATCAAAAAAGGTGAAAATTGTACTTTATGAAAAGATGGCAGTTTATATGATAAGCAGAACTGTTACCAAAAAAAGGAATAAAGTACTGTTATTCAAACTTTACATTAATCAAAGAATTCAACATTTTATCAATTACTGTACATCTTTGCAAACTTGGCATTCTAGTGGCCAGTTTAGGAAGATGGGAAAATTTTATCTTACACCCTCCATAGTTTTTCACGGAGGTGCAACTGGCTTGTAGGATTTTTGCCTCTGACGTTACAGTAAAGTTCTTTTCACAAGCAGTCTGTAGAAATTGAGAGTTTGTAATTAATACAATATAAATATATTACTCCAGTGTCCTGTTTTTTAAATCCGTTTTTATATTGATAAGTTTTTGTTTTTACAAGACAAGTAAGAGGTAAATGCACCTGAAAAACTGGCAGGTGGACCTGATTGGACCCTTTGTGTGAAAGGGACCTTACTCTCCGTATAGACCAATTAACACAAGGAGTAGGTCTTTATAGAATAATACATGTGTCTTAGCCTAGAAGTTTAAGGACTTGTTTAGGGGCTAACCCACGGGTCTTGAACGAGGTTTTGCATAATTTCCTAAATATATTAGGACATCCTCTATGCTGGTACATCAATTTTTTTTTCTTTTGCATCAGACTAACACTTGCCAGCTTTATCCACCTATCATTGGAGTAGGAGAGATCAATTTTTGTGCATAAAGTTTGTGCTATAAAAAGTGAAAAATAGCTGTATAAGTATAAGGAGTGTATTGCTTCTCACTCTGCCAACCCAGTACACATATCGTTTGATCAGGTGATCAGTCAGTGGAAAAAAGTGCATTTTTGGTGTGCCGAATATGTTTCTAATTTCTGAAAAGCTTTGAGAATTTCCATAGCGTATGTAATAATGTTCCTGTTTCAATTTAACATCTTGCACATAGAGTGGAGTCCCTCCTGTGCCAGAGATAAAGCTTTTTAGATAGAATTAAAAGTGTTCAAGTTTCTGTGTAGTGCAGAGTGAAAATTGTCACACATTATTTAAGATGTCTGTCCAGTCATTATCAGCTTTTGGACCCATAATCTGTTTGCCATGGCTCCCTACTTTTAAGGTCATGTAACCTGAGAATTGTTGTAGAAATTTAAAAATCAACAAAATTTGGCCCTTTTTAGAAACAGAAGTGAGCAACTGACAAAGCATGGAAGGATCAGTTAAAGACTATACAATAGATTTATCGCATGATGTAAATATCGGTAACAGGAAAAACAACTGTTAGGCAGCCCAAGTTCTTCCTTCCGAGTCTAGAACTGTTTAAGAACCTGATCATTGTAAAGTTGTGAAATATACGAAGCCACGGGTAGACTAAACATCAGAAACCTCCATTTCAAGAGTTCAGGGTAGGTAAAGGATAAGATCACTTTTTTTTTTTCTTCAAATTCTTTATTTTAAATACAACAGTTTCCTGCCATTGAAAGCATGACAAAAAGGCTAAATCTTTACAAGCATGTCACAAAATAAGACCATAAAACAATCCGTTAGCTGTTTTCAGGAATCATAGTGTACACAAACATGGGTTGTAGCCAACATTGAAAGAAACAGCTCAGGGGATACTGCTGTATCTTTTTCCAGAAATTTGAAAGAGAAGACAAAAGAAAAGGTGGGGAAAAAAGGAAGGAAAAAAAAGGGCGGTGAAAGGGAAGGTTAAGTGATGGCAAGGAGAGCATAAGGGGAAGGAGGATAGGATGGTGTGTCGAATCACTGTCTAGCAGCAGAGCTAACAATAATGCGATCTTTAGTCACTGGGGTGATTCACCTAGGGAAGGGACTTCCCCCTCCCTTGAAAAAATGAACATTTTCTATATGGTCCATGTTTTGTTTCGTCAGTACTAAGTCTTCCATTAAATTTGGCTACACTACCTTTTGGAGCCAAAGTCCAACAGATGCATTTTGTGGATCTTTCAGTCTAAGAGATATACAGGATTTGGCAGTGTTCAGAAGGTGTCGTAAAATTGAACGTTTGTAAACTTTAGCTGGAATGTTGGTAACATGGAGTAGAAGGAATGCAGGATTGTCAGGAACCTGACAGTCTGTACATTTTTGAACAATCGGACAGACCTCCTGCCTGTAGCGCTGCAACCTTGGGCAGGACCAGAAGACATAGAGAAGTGTCCCCCTTTCCGAGAGGCAACTCCAGCATTTATCCGTGATAGTTGGAAAGCATTTATGAAGGACAGATGGTGTATATTACTATCATGATCAGATCTAAAATTATTTTCCTGAATATTAGTACAAGGCGAAACAAACTTAGTTTTTTGGAACTCTCCAAGTCAGATTCCCATATCTCCAAATAGGGTAAGGAGAAGTCATCCGGAGGTGAAATCAGAAGGGTATACAACTTAAAGAGGGCATAAGGGAGGACACCACTGTCTGAGCAGTATTCTTCAAACGTGGTCAATCTACGCCGGAAACCTTGAGCAGATGGGAGAGAATGAAGAGATTTATGAAGCTGTAAGGCATTCCAGAAGTCAAGGTCGTATAATCCGATAGGATCCATCAAGGTCTGAATAGAGGGCCCAGAGCCTATTTCCAGGAAATGAGAGGCTTGAAAACTGCCTGAACGCAGACAAATCCCTCTACAAGTCCTGGCTTATAGCGTGGATTACCCAATATTGGAAATAGGGGAGAACTCACTGGAGATACGCATGTAGTCGAGAATAACAAGGAGCACACTCGTGATGTTGTAGCAATTGGCGGATGAGATTTGAGCGTAGAGGGTAAAGAAGCATGACACCACGGGGCTCCTTTGAAGTGCAATCTGACTCTGATCCTTTTCATTATTAATCCATATTTTAGTATCCCTATGCCGGCACCAGTCTATTAAGGTGCCCAGGTGGGCAATCTTTGCAGGTCAGGGACAGCCAGACCACCAAATTACTCAGGTAGAGTAAGCAGTCGAGGCCTCCTGTTCGCCCAGATAAAGTCTGAGTAAGAAAGGAGCTTGTTTGAAGAATGTGGACGCAATTTGAATCGGGAAGCCTTGAAAGAAGTATAAAAATTTTGGCAAGATGCTCATTTTAATAATTTTACAACGCCCAAACCAAGAATGGAGGCCACCACGCTATTTATCCAGCAGAGCACGCACCCAACCTAAAAGCGGTAGAAAGTTAAAGGTAAATGTATGAGAAATGTGTGGCGGGATGTTGGCATCTAGTGTTTCAGTGCCTCATAAGTCTATTTGAATTTATAATTCTATTGTAGGCATCTAATAAGAGATTGCGGTATTGCCACACCGATCGCCTCTGATTTGGATAAGTTTATTTTAAAATGAGCCAGAGACCCATAATGCTCAAACTCGTGCAACAAATTAGGAAGTTAGATCCTGGGATTAGTTGAGAATAGCTGTCTGCGTAGACGGAGACAGAGACTTTGTATTGAGCATCTCATATACAGTACTTAACCCCTGGATGTCAGTATTCCCTCTGACAGTGCAAAGGAAAGGCTCCAGAGTAAGAGCAAAGAACGGGTGAAGGAGAACACCCCTGCCTAGTGACATTTGTAATAGGAAAGAGATCTGAAAGAACATCATTTACTTTAACGGAGGCCGCCGGTACAGTGTAGACACTGGAAATCCAATGAAGCATGTTATTCACGAGGCCGACATATCATAAATCAGTCAGCATGAACTGCCAATTCACCCAGGCAAATGCTTTTTCAGCATGTGTACCTAGAAAAAGACAGGGTATTGGTCTGACTGGCCATATGAATCAGTTTGCGAACCTTAATAGTGTTATCTCGAGCCTCCCAGTTGGGTATAAAACCCACTTGATCAAGATGGATTGGCTGTGGCAAATGTACTCTGGTCGCCACTTAAGTAAAAAGTTTCAGATTAATATTTAAAAGAGAGATTGATCGATAGCTACCATAAGACAAACAATCCTTTCCCTCTTTTGGCAGAAAAGTGATATGAGCTTTCAGGGGAAAGAGTCTCCTAATGCATTAAACATCTTAAGCATATAAGATACTGCAACTGACAACTGCCTCCTGTTGCCCCCGGTAACCACTGCTTCCACAGCTCTCTCAATCTCTAAGCTACTTTGCATGCCTGAAATTATTTGCATTGTTAGATTTTTTTCTGTTTTCCTTGTAACTATTGTGCATACTTGCCTGTATGAAGTGAGCTTAGCCTCATAGTGCCTTAGCTGAGATCAAACACCTTGCCTTATCTTGTGTCCATCCTGCTTGCAATTTGTTAAGGGTAAAACATCCCCCATGTGTCATTTATTAGCTCTTAATTGAAGGATTGCCTAACCTCCCCCTTCTGTCCATCCAAATATAAATTTAGTACAGTCCTGGGGACGGCCCGGCGAGGGGGACAGGCTGGCATTCCTTACGCAAAGTACGCATTACGGCGCTAAGTACATCGCACTTTCAACATGGCACTTTAACTAAGGCAAGTACAAACAATAGTGCTCCACCTCAAGTAGATTTCATGTGCTCTTCCCTCTTACCTCTTTCTGTCTGCCTTCCTTTGTTATCTCTCCTCTCTCCAGCATGCTCTTGCTAACTCTGTTGCTATAATGCCCTCTCTTCTCAAACTCTCTTGTTTACCCCTCCTCCTCACCACGCACCAACCCCTCCTTCCTATGTGCCCTCTGGAATGCCCACTCAGTCTCTAACAAACTCCCTACTATCCCTAACCTCTTCCTCTCCCACTCCCTCAACCTTCTTGCTATTACTGAAACCTGGCTCCAGGATTCTGACTGTTTCCTCAGCTGCACTCTCCCATGGCGGCCTCCTCTGGACTCACTCGCCCAGACCCAGCGGACGAAAAGGGGGCGGAGTCTGACTTCTTTCCCCACAAAGCACGTTCCAGGTTCTTCCTGTCCTTTCATCTCTGTCCCTCCGCTCTTTTGAAGTGCACTGTATTAGTCTCTTTTCTCCTATTTGTCAGAGGATCGCTGTAATCTACCGGCCCCCAGGCCCAGTTTCACGCTTTCTTGATGACTTTTCAGCATGGCTACCATACTTTCTATCCTCTGAGGTGCCTGCCATCATCCTTGGTGACTTTAACATCCCAGTCAATGTTCACACCCCTGCCACCTCTCAGCTACTCAACCTAACTTCCTCTTTTAACCTAACACAATGGTCACAATCCACCACCCACTCCAATGGCAACACACTTGATCTTGTATTCACCCACCTATGTACCCCCTGTAACCTCTCTAACACCCCTTTTCCTCTCTCTGATCACAACTTTATCAGCTTCACTCTCTCCCTGCCTCTTACCTCCCATGCCTCCAACCAGCAAATCGCTACTGAGCGCCTCTATGATGAAATTGCACCCCTGTCCTGCCCAGAGCTGGCCACATCTGCCTACAACTATCTATCATCCTCCCTGGATACCCTTGCTCCTCTTTCTACACGCAGAACCAGGCCTTGCCTGTCACAACCCTGGCAAACAGATGACGCCAGAAGTCGCAAGAGACGCAGCCGCACTCTTGAGCGAGCATGGCGTAAACATAAATCCCTGGAAAACTTTACCCTCTACAAATCCGCTCTTTTTCTCAAATACAACTCCAACCTCCACGCTGCTAAGCAAACCTACTAGAACACTCTCATCAAGACCCTTTCATCCAATCCTCGTCAACTCTTCTCTACCCTTAATTCCTTACTCCACCCCCCCACTGCCTCCACCCCCCCACTGCCTCCACCCACCAACTTACTTACTGCACAGGAGATTGCTAGTCACTTCAAGAAGAAGATCGATACAATTCGTGATGAGATCTCCAGTGTCAAGCTTCCTCCTCTAACCAACATACCAGGCCCAACACCAAACTCTACACTCTCCTCCTTCGACCCTGTTACCACCAAGGAAGTTACCGAACTCCTTTCCAAGGCCCACTTCACCACCTGTCCCCTAGATCCTGTCCCCTCACAATTGTTGCAG
The DNA here is from genome assembly GCF_062004578.1 of Staurois parvus. Lineage (NCBI taxonomy): Eukaryota > Metazoa > Chordata > Amphibia > Anura > Ranidae > Staurois > Staurois parvus. The sequence continues at coordinate 1,855,437 of NW_028318828.1, read as the reverse complement.
CCTCCTTCCTGCTCTATCCGAAACTCTCTAACCCACATCTTCAACCTCTCACTCTCCATGGGCACCTTTCACTCCCCACTCAAACATGCACTGGTTACCCCCATCCTCAAAAAACCCTCGCTGGATCCCACCTGTTTGAATAACTCAAGACCCCTCTCCCTGCTCCCGTTTGCCTCCAAGCTTCTCGAGCGCCTTGTTCACAACCGTATGAACTGCTACCTCACCGACAACAACCTTCTTGATCCCCGACAGTCTGGCTTTCGCCCACAACATTCCACAGAAACTGCCCTACTAAAACTCACTAATGACCTACTAACTGCTAAAACCAACGGCCATTACTCCATACTCATACTCCTTGACCTTTCCGCTGCCTTTGACACAGTCGACCACCCGCTCCTCCTCAGTAAACTCCACTCCATTGTCCTCCGTGACTCTGCTCTCTCCTGGTTCTCCTCTTACCTTTCTCGGCGCACTTTCAGTGTCACAACTTTTCCTCCGCTCAGCTTCCTCTTTCTGTTGGGGTACCCCAAGGTTCTGTTCTCGGGCCCCTCCTTTTCTCCTCCCTGGGCCAACTGATAACCTCCCATGGCTTCCAATACCACCTCTATACTGATGACACCCAGATCTATCTCTCCACTCCCTAGCTCACCCCCTCAATCTCCTCACGTATCACAAATCTACTAAGCGACATATCAGCATGGATGTCACATCACTACCTTAAACTCAATCTTTCAAAAACTGAGCTTGTATTATTTCCTCCTCCTGATCCCCCACTCACGACTTTACCATTAATATCAACAGCTCAACCATTGGTCCTTCCCCTCATGCCAGGGTGCTAGGCGTAATCCTAGACTCTGACCTCTCCTTTGGGCCCCACATCCACTCACTGGCTAAATCCTGCCGCCTTCACCTCCGGAACATTTCCAAAATCCACCCCTTCCTGACCAATGACACCACAAAACAACTTATCCACGCCTTGGTTATATCCTGCCTTGATTACTGCAACTCCCTCCTTACTGGTCTACCGTTACACAGGCTATCCCCCCTTCAGTTTCTTATGAATGCTGCTGCTAGACTCATACACCTTACCAACCGATCAACAACTGCTGTCCCTCTCTGCCAATCCCTCCACTGGCTTCCACTAACCCTACGTATAAAATTCAAAATACTAACCACAGCTTACAAAGCCATCCACAACACTGCCCGTAGCTACATCACCAACCTCATCCACAGATACCGCCCAAATCGCTCACTCTGCTCCTCCCAAGATATCCTCCTCTCTAGCTCCCTCATCACCTTCTCCCACGCTCGCCTCCAGGACTTCTCCAGAGCCTCTCCCATCCTCTGGAACTCCCTACCACAGCACGTTCGGTCAGCCCCCACCCTGTCTGCCTTTAGGCGATCTTTGAAAACTCACTTCTTCAGGAAAGCCTACCCCACCTCCACCTAAGAACAGTACTTGAATCGCCTCCGCCAGATCATCCCCCGCAGCTATCACCTTTTGTATCACCTCCCCCTTCCTTTAGATTGTAAGCTCCATGATCAGGGCACTCCTATTCCTTTTGTACTGAAATGTATTGTAATTGTACTGTCTCCCTTATATTGTAAAGCGCTGTGCAAACTGTTGGCGCTATATAAATCCTGTATAATAATATAAGGGTCAAGGTTGGGAACTAACAGTCTATAGTACTGAACAGTAAAGCCATGTGGTCCAGGAGCTTTACCCGATTTGGTCAGATTGACTGCTAGTCTCAGCTCGTCCATTATTATAGGCGCCTCCAGCTCTTGACAAACTGAGGAGGGTAGTCCAGGCATAAAGGGAGATGTCAGATAATCCTCTACTTGAACTGATGAGGCAGATGTAGTGTGTAGATTATATAATGAGGAGTAAAATTCTCCAAACGTTTCGGCAGAGAGGCTTGTTGACCATCGGCCCATGTTATATGAGGAACGGAAGTTGCTGCTCACTGATCTTATAAGGATTTGGGCCAAGAGCTTGCCACATTTATTGCCAGGCTCTTAGAGGACACGTCTACAAGTTTGAACCATGGCTTTGGCTCTGAACTGTAAGAGATCTGTCACTAGTTTTCGGGAAAGTAGCAGTTCCCTTTGTACAAATTGGGACAGGCGTGTTTATGGCGGAATTCCACTTTATGAATGGCTGTCAGTAAGGTGTTGTTTCTCCCGGTCTTCTTGATCCAAGCCCCATGCTTAATTAGGACTCCTTGTCTTATACGCTTCCCACACATTTCTGGGTTACAACCGGGTGTATCATTAGTGGGAAAATATGCCTCAAGCTCATGCACAATGTCTGCTATGACCGTGGGGTCCTGGAGTAGACTTTCATTAAGTCTCCAAGAGGGTCTCTTAGAGGAAGGAGCATCAGACAAGGAATACTGTAACTTTATGAGAGCATGATTCGACCACGTGATATTTCCTATGGAAACAGCTCTTGCTACATGGTGGGATCAGGAAGAAATCAATTTGCGAATACAATCTGAGACTGGGAATAGAAAGTATAGTCGCTTTTGCCGAAGTGGAGCAGTTGCCAGACATCTATTAGTTGGATCTTATGAAGTGTTTGAGAGATGCGTTTGCGAGAACTAGGGGGGACAGATGATGAGCCTGAAGATGTATCAATAATAGCAATCGGTGGGACATTAAAATCTCTTCCTAGTATTAGATGGCCTTCTGAAAATTCCAGCAGTTTAGTCAGAGTGCTACCGACAAAGAGGTCCTGTTGACTGTTAGGTGCATACATTATTCCCAACGTCATCTGAAAACAGCCAATTCTGCCATTCAGAAAAGGAAGCGACCGTTTGGGTCCAAAAAAACATCCTGGTACGTCCATGGAACATTTTTAGAAATCAAAATGGAAACTCCCTTTGACTTGGCCTCTTAGTTAGTAGCGTGGTAGACAAAGGGGAAGAACTTGTTTCAGGGGACAGGGAGTTTACCATCTTGAAAGTGAGTCTCTTATATAGATATCGGAATGACAATGTTTTAACTCTGCAAGAAGCATGCACTGCTTTTCAGGGACATGAAGTGCCTTGGCGTTTATTGGAAGTAATGCAAAGTGAGTCCATTCTTCACAGTGGATGAATAGGGATGGTGATGAGAAGGAAAACAAAAAAGGGAGGATCAGAGGAGAGAGGGAAGAAGGGAGTAGAAGAAACAAAGGGGGGGGGGGGGGGGGGGGTAAAGAAAAAGGAAGACAAAAATAGAGAAAGCTAGAAAAAGGTGAGGTGAAAAAGGTGTTGGAAGTTGCTTTAACCACTTGCCTACTGGGCACTTTTACCCCCTTCCTGCCCAGGCCAATTTTCAGCTTTCAGCGCTGTTGCACTTTGAATGACAATTGCGTGGTCATGAAACACTGTACCCATATGAAATTTTTATAATTTATTTCATACAAATAGAGCTTTCTTTTTGTGGTATTTAATCGCCCATGGGTGTTTTATTTTTTGCGCTATAAACCAAAAAATAGCCAAAAATTTAAAAAAAAAAGTTATTCTTTAATCTATTATAAAAAATTAGAGATGAGCGAATTATTCAAAAATTCGGTTCGGCTGATTCGCCGAATTCGCTGAATAAATTCGCTTTGAGCCGAATATATTCGCTGCGAATTTAACTTATAAAAAGGGTGTTTCTAGGCTTCAGAGAGCCTTTATATTAGTGCAGAACACTGTACCTTTAATTTAAATGCCCTTGGAGTCTGCTGGGGAAGAGAAATAATACTGTCAGTCAGTATGACATGCAGATGAGTGCCGTCGATCTTAGAATCACCGCACACTTCACTCGTTTGGGCAGTCACGGGGCCAAAACCAGAGTGTGGAGCCACAGTGTGGCGGTGGAGGCAGCAGCAATGGGAGGCCATACAGCACCCTATGACAAAATGGAACCCACCAGCAGTGTGAGGAGACCTGAAAGTGGCACATGGCAGAGTGTGGCGATGGAGACAGCAGCAATGGGAGGCCGTACAGGGACCCATGACACACTCTGGACCTGGCAGCAGCATGAGGAGGCGGTACAGGGGCCCAGGACAGATTACGGGCCTGGCAGCAGCATGAGGAGTCGGTACGGGGGCCCATGGCAGATTACGGGCCTGGCAGCAGCATGAGGAGGCGGTACAGGGGCCCATGGCAGAGTGGCGGAGCGTAAGCAGCTAAAATTGAAGGCCATACAGAGGCCTATGTTAAAAAGTCCCCCCCAGCAGCAGCGTGGGGAGACGACTATCAAGAGTCCAATGGCAGAGTGGCGGAGCAGAAGCAGCTTCAATTGAAGGCCATACACAGGCCTAGGTTTAAAAGTCCCTCACAGTTAATTCCAATAACGAACTCTACTCCTCCGTGCAATCTACTTACGAGACCCTGGGCAGGTCTGGGTCCAATTTGTGGTAGAGACTGGTTTTGTTCAGCCATGCTTGAGCGAGTAATAACAGGTCTGTGCTGCCCTTTGGTGTCTGGCTTAATGCGCACAACACTGAACGTCCCAGCGTTTGTCAACGATTTGCCGTTAAGTGATGCAAACCCGCTGAACCACGTTCATGAGGAGCCGGTACAGGGGGCCATGAATCAGTATGGACCTGGCAGCAGTGTGAGGAGACCCGAAAGTGGCACATGGCGCAGGGTGGCGGTGGAGGCAGCAGTATTCGGAAGCCATACACAGGCCTAGGTTTAAAACTGGAACCCAGCAGCATGAGCAGACGACCAAGACGCACATGGCAGAGGATGGATCTGGCAGCAGTATGAGAAGGCGGTACAGGGGCCCGTGGCACAGTGTGGTGATGGGGGCTACAGCAACTGGATGCCAGAAAGTGGCCGATAGGGCTATATACTGCATGGAATTATAAAGTTGTAAAGACAGCGGCCTATAAGGCTATACACACTATAACAATCATGACTTGATTGACCATTGGCCTATAAGGCTATACACAGCATGAATATCATGACTTATTCTGAGAGTGGTTTGGAAGGCTATATACAAAAAGTAATTCATGAGCTGTCCGGACAGCGGACAATAAGTACATATATACAAATCAATTCATCAGCTGTCCAGCCAGCGGCCTCAAAGGCGACACATATAGAAAGCAATTCCCGAGGTGTTCAGGGAGCGGCCTGAACGGCTAGGTTATTACTAAATATATTTTTGTGGCCAAACATCGGCCTATAAATAGATGTCTACACAGTGACAAAAAATTATGTTGCCAGACAGCGGCCCCTAAGGCGACAGATATACAAAGCAATTCCCGAGGTGTTCAGTGAGCGGCTTGAACGGCTAGGTTATTACTAAATATATCTTTCTGGCCAAACATCGGCCTATAAATAGATGTCTACACAGTGACAAAAAAGTAGGTCGCCTTACAGCGGCGTATCCTACAAATTGACATTATAAGATATGGTTTAGACCAAAAAAAAAAACAAAAAAAACTTTGATGCGATGCTATACCTTAGTAGATTGTGGAAAGTCGACAAGTCAAGCGTAACTGTGTACATTACAGAAAATCTTAACAAGACAACCAAACATGTGGCCAAACCGTGACCGATACAACAAGTTAACAATGTAAGAAACAGGAGGGGGCCAAACCGGGGCCAATAAATAAACAGTCCACCTCATTGATGAGATGGACAACACGTGTCAAATAAATATTTAAAAAAATTGCTATTCCATCGGTCTGGAACTGGTCGACTATAAATAATTAAAAAGTTTAAATTCATGTGACAGTCGTCCAGCGACGTATAAATAATTTAAAAACACCAATTCATGAGAGGCCCGACCAGCAGAGTATAAGTCATTAAAAAGGTTCAATTCATGTGATGGTCGTCCAGCGAAGTATAAATAATTTAAAAACCCCAATTCATGAGGGGCCCGACCTGCAGAGTATAAGTCATTAAAAATGTGCAAAACATGAGTCGGCCGACCAGCAGCCTCTCAATAAAATATATATACAAATGTACGGATCAGGTGGAGGTCTTCCATTTGTCCCTAATAACATGTTTGGGGCATGATTCATGGCGGATTTAGTCAGTTGTGTCAGGAACTGGTGGTTTGAAATCCAGACTATTCCACGCCTGATTCATTTTCACAAACGTGAGTCTCTCCACACTTTGGGTGGACAGTCGTGTCCTCCGCGTAGTTACAATACCTCCTGCCGCACTAAACACGCGCTCCGATGCCACGCTACTGGCCGGGCATGACAGCCTTTCAAGGGCAAATTCAGCTAGTTGGGGCCAAAGGTCAAGTTTCGTTGCCCAGTAGTCAAGGGGATTGTCTACCTCGGTTGGCAGGGTGCTGTCCAAGTAGGCCCAAGCCTGTTGTTTGAGGTCCTGCTCCAGGTCCACCTGATGCTGCTGCTGCTGTGGCTGGTTAGTAGTTTCCTCACTGCGCTGGTGAAGAAAGCTACTCATCATCGACTGCAGACTGAGGCAGCCGCTGCTGGTAAAGCTGCCACTGCTCCTACCACCCCACCCCTCCCCTGCTGCCATGGCAGCGGAACGCGAGCGCACAGGGCCCACAGTGTCTGAGGATGGACGTTGGCGCAGAAAGGCAGAGACCAACTGACTACATGGTGGTTTTTATAGTACTTTATTTTGGCCTCCCTCTCAGCAGGTGTGAAAAAGGCCACCATTTTTGAACGGTAGCGAGGGTCCAACAAGGTGGACAGCCAAAAGTCATCCCTCTGTCTGATGGTTATTATTCGGCTGTCGCTACGCAAGCAACCGAGCATGCTATGGGCCATTTGTGCCAAGGAATGCGAGGGACTCCCTGCCTCCATCTCCACAGCATACTGCCACGGTGCGTCTGGGTCCTCTGTCTCCTCCTCCTCCTCTACCAGATGCTCCTGCTCCTCCACTCCTTTCCTGTCCTGAGTGAAAAACCACCCATTTCACTCAATAATTCCTGAGCACCAATGTCCTCCTCTACCTCCTCCTCTTCTTCCTGTCCTGCCCCCACAGGGGTCATGTGGCGTTGAGATCTGTGCGCCACGTCTACCGCACCCTGACCAGCCATTGTTAACAGCATTTGTTCCAGGACGTGCAACAGAGGAATGACGTCGTTCATCCCATAGTCCTGCCGACTCACGAATAGCGTGGCCTCCTCAAAGGGCCTGAGCAAGCGGCAGGTGTCACGCATCAGCTGCCAATGGCTGACATCTAAGTTACACAGGGGAGTACCTTTTATCCGCTTGTAACATCAGGAAATCGGTGATGGCCTTTCGCTGTTCGTAAAGGCGGTCTAACATATGTAGGGTTGAATTCCACCTTGTTGCAACGTCGCAGATCAGGCGATGCTGTGGAATTCCGTTCTGCCGCTGCAGCTCAAGGAGGGTGTGCTTTGCGGTGTAGGAATGGCTGAAATGCATGCAAAGTTTACGTGACATTTTAAGGATGTCTTGCAGTGGGATGGTGGATTTTAGGAACCGCTTGACAACCAGATTGAACACGTGAGCCATGCATGGCGCATGGCACAACCTTCCTTGACGCAGAGCAGACACCATGTTCTTTCCGTTGTCGGTCAACATGGTTCCGATTTTCAGTTTGTGCGGAGACAGCCATCTGTCGATTTCTCTGTTCATTACACTCAGAAGTTCCTCCCCTGTGTGACTACGTTCGCCAAGGCATACCAGGTGCAGCACAGCGTGACACCGTTGCGCCCTGCACATGTGATATGCCGCTCGGGTAATGGGACTTGGCACGGGGGTGGCGGCTGAGGACACGGCGGAAGAAGAGGTGGTAGAGGCGGACATCTTTGCTGGACCAAGGACGTGCAAACGTGGAGGCAAAAGCGGCGTGACCTGTCCAAGTTGCTGGTGCGGCTGTGCCGGCACCACGTTCACCCAGTGGGCCGTAAATGACATGTACTGTCCCTGACCGTAGTTACAGCTCCACACGTCGGCGCTGCCGTGCACTTTGGCAGAGACCGACATGCTCAAAGACTGGCCCACCATCTCTTCTACATGTGAATGCAGGGCTGGCACTGCCTTTTTGGCAAAGAAATGCCGGCTTGGCACTCTCCACCGCGGCTCGGCACAAGCCATCATTTCTCGGAAAGGTGCTGAGTCCACCACTTGGAAAGGGAGGGACTGCAGCACCAGCAGCTTGGACAGGAGGACGTTCAGCTTCTGCACCGTCGTGTGCGTGCTCGCAAACTGTTGTCTCTTGGAAACGGATTCCAAGAAAGACTGCTGACGGAATCCGTGAAGAGGAGTAGCAGGAGAAGGAGCATCTGAACGAGCGGAAGATGCCAACGAGCGACAACTCCCCTCAGCAGAGGTGTTGGAGCCTTGACTGGCTGATAGAGGGCGATTGACGTCGGGTGACGGAGCAAGTAACGGAGCGGGTGATGGAGCGGGGGCTGGGGCAGGCAGAACTGCCGTATCTTTATCACGGTTTTCCCAGGCCACCGAATGGCGACGCTGCATATGCTGACGCAACGCTGTAGTCCCAACATTGGCCCCCTGGCCACGCTTGACTTTCTGGCCACATAGTCGACATACGGCTACGTTTACTTCCTCGGGCGGCTTGACGAAAAATTGCCACACCGCCGAGTAGGAAACTTTGCCCCCGCTACTCCTCACTGGCTGACTGCTACTTCCTCCGTGCACACCGGCACCACTACTGGCCGTGGTGGTAGGCTGCAGTGGAGCTGGTGCTCTACTCCGTGGCCGTTTGGCTCCACTGACACTGCTGCGACCCTGCTGCCTCCTGGGCAACCCACCGACTGTTTTGCTCGCTGGCAAGCTGGCACCCTCTTCTCCTGATGATGCAGAAGCAATAGCCTGATGACGACAAGGCTGCCAAGTGCGATCAGCCTCATCATCATCAATTAGGGTCTCCGCGTCACTACTAGCCCCCTCGGCTGCGTGTGGGTCAGGAGACAGACCTGTCTCTAGACCGGCTACCGAGCCACTCTCCTCGCCAGTACTTCTTCGCCTGGCTGCTGAAGAGGCGGATGTCTCCCCCCGTTCCTGACCGCCCTCTGTTAGCTCTTCCTCACTGTACAGTGGGGCTGAGCCCACAGCATGCGATACTTCGCTTGGTGAGGGAACGCCAAAGGACAGGGGCAGGTCGAGGACACGTGATTTCAGTGGGCTTGCTCCCGAGCCATGCCAACTAACGGTTGTGTCTGACGTACCCACCGACCGTTGGCTGTAGGTGTCAGAGGTGACCTGGGAAGAGGAAGACGACCGAGTCAACCAATCGATGACGGCAGGGTTGTCGGTGGAGACACGACCGCTGGATGACACCGGGAGCACTGGCCTCTGGCTGCGACTAGTGCTGCCTCGACCCCTTCCTCTGCTGCCACGTCTGCTCGCTCCTGAAACATTGCCTCCTCTGCCACTCCTCTGCGTGTTGTCTGACATACTCTTTAATTCAATAAGCACCTCAAAAATAAAACCGGATTTAACTCTTTGAACGTACAATAGTGGTTGTGAAGCAGAAAGTCAGTTTATTGTACACAATCGGTCAATTGCAGCTTGCCGTTGGCTGGAAACTGTACGTTTCTGTCACTGGAATGCACTAATCACCCAAAAAATATTACCGCCACCCGGCGTGTAAATGGATCTAACTCTTTGAACGTACAATAGTGGTTGTGAAGCAGAAAGTCAGTTTATTTTGCACAATCGGCAAACTGCAGCACCAACTGTGCACGACAGCCACCAAAAAAAAAAAAGGGTGTATGTCACTTTAAATTTTCGATTCTTTGATAGCTGTGGCCCTAAGTAACGATTCTGTGTCCCTGAGTAACGATTCTGTGGCCCTAAAGTCTCTGTGGCCCTAACTCTGTCCCTTAATACACACAGGTCTGTCTCTCTTGAATGACCGGAGGCTAATGGAGAATTCTAAGATGGCCGCGATTTATAGCTCCACCATTACACAGTGCTGGCTGGCTGCTGATTGGCTAATGCGATCACATGTCATGAATGCATTATGGGTCAGCGCGCCTTGTCTGCGCGCCTTCCCAGAGATCCCCGCCCCATTTTCTCTGTCCATTTTCTCCGTCGCCACACATGTCGCCGCCATTTTTGGGAAAAATCGATTCGTGCATCCGAAGTTTGCTAATCTTCGGATTCGTCGCGAATAGAATTTTTCCAAATCTTTGGAACGAATTCCACTTCGTCATGTTCGATTCGCTCATCTCTATAAAAAATTTCCAACAGGTAATTTTTCACAGATGTGCGTTGATGAGGCTGCTCTGATAGGCGGCACTGATGAGGTGGCACGGATAGGCGGCACTGATGAGCTAGTACTGATGGGTGGCGCTGATGAGTGGCACAGGTGGGTGGCACTGCTGGGCACTGATCATCAGGGCACTGATCATCAGTGCCGATCCCTTCGCCGACAATTTCCGTTTCTCAGCAGTACTTTGCAGCCGATAACCTGAAACTGTAGTTACCCGGTGATCGCTGTCTCATTGGACACAGCTGATCACGTGGTAAAAGGCCGCTGTGATTGGATGTTTATCGTACCCTTTGATCAGCTGTGTCTATAGGACACAGTGATCACCGGCGTCGCTGGGGGCGTGCAGGGGGGCGTGTTCGGCAATGACGTCCATGTACGTTGTCCCGGGATTTCAAAACTGTGCTGTAGCCGTCCTTCGGCTATAGTGCAGTTGGGAAGCGGTGAAGGGAGCAACTTCCCTTAAGTGCTATAATGGGAAACCCCAATAGCACTCACTAGTGGGTCAAATGACCACGTGAGTGCAGTCCTACGGTGGGGGGGTTGGGTACAGCCAAGGAGCATTCTCCTATTTCCCTCTCCTGGCTAGAAAAGACAAACGGCATCACATAACCAAATAGTACAAACATAGCAACAGGCATACTATATATAAGCAATCCCTTTATCACCCTTTGTCGTTGCCTTGGGGGTGGAAAAAGTGCCAACCAGCCAGGTCTAGTTGTGGGGAGGTATACAAGGGTGACCAGCAAGCATTAAGGTAACAAGCCCTCTATGATCAAGTGGGGGGAAATAGGCATGTCCTAGCGATCTCCGTCGTAACTAGGGGTGGGGATACCCAAAAATGGGTCTCCCTTCCTTGATCAAGATCCATCCCGTGAACTGCCCACTCCAACCCCAGAGGTAGATGGAGGCCAGAGTGGCTGATTAAAGTGATAGGGTCACCTCAGGGTAGCCGAGGACCCTCATATAGGGTCCCTCCAAAAAAACATTAAGGCACATAGTCCTTCATAATACATATTGGGGAGGTAGAATACACTTGCGGTACACAAAGTGAAATAGCCTGAACTAGAATAGAAAAAATGAAAGTACAAAGTCCTTCTGTTGATAAAAACATAGTTCAAAGCAGACTGTGCACACAAAGTTCCAATGATAGGGAAATAAGACAAATCAGAGTAAACAATATGGATACACTCCCTGAGTATACATGTCATGGGAAGGTCTGTATGCTGATGTTCAGCCGTAATCATAGACTATGTTTTAGGTGGTAAAACATGGTTGATACGGGGACATAGAGTCCTGCATCAGAAAAATAATAAAAATTGAGGTACAAAGCCCTCCCTGAGCATTTAGACAGATCCATGGAGAGGCATATAGCAGAAGCATAAACTTCCAAGCAGAGGCATGGACACCCTCTATTGGCGTGGATAGGGCCAAATACATGTCAAATGCAAAGGAGACAAGGCATGGCTACAAAAGACATCACTCATGGGCTGCAGATAGTCAAAACTCAAGAGACCCTTCAGGTGTCGTGGGGCGAGGCCACCTTTTCTGTCTAGGAGGCCGTGGGGGTTGACGCGTTCTGAAAGGAGATGTTGTTGGGTGCCCTGGTTGGTGTTGGGGGAACTGGAGCCAGTTAGGAACTTGAAAGAGCCGATAGATCCCAAGGAGACCATAGAGTGAAAGATTTGGCACCTTTCCGAATTGAAACAACCAGCGGGAAACCCCATCTGTAGGTCAGTCCGAGGTGTCGACTGCTCTCTAGGAGAGGGTGGAGGAATGCTCGACGTTGCAAGATGGCTCTAGAGAGGTTAGGCAAAATCCACGCAGAGGTGCCATCAAAGTCCATTTCTAATAATGCCCATGCTTTCCCTAGGATAGCCTTCATGTGAGTGTTGTGGTTTAGGCGGCAAATTACATCTCTTGGTCTATTCGGATCCGATGGCTTCGGACCTAGGGCTCAATGTACCCGATCTAATTCAAGATCAGCGGGATATGCAGCGTCCAATTCCTCTAGCTGCAGTTGTAGGGCCACTGCAGCATCTTGTTGCAAATATCGGACTTGTTTCAGATTGGCCCCTCCTTCTTTCCAGGGCTTAAATGAAGACCTCTCCAGTGGATAGGCGATCAGCAAGGGTCTGTACCTCCGCCTTGCTTTGTCTGCCTTAGATCTGCACCTCAGGAGTTCTGAAAGCTGACTTTGCCCGTCATTTCTTAGCTGAGGTCATGCTGTGAGTAGACTATATAGATTATAGGGTGTAAAGCCAAGATGAGGTCGGGAGCTCCAGCTCAGCTCATTTGTACTCGGCCATGTCCAGACCACACCCCCTAAGTTCACCTTTTTGAGGAAAAAAATGCAATTTTTTTGTAGGTAAAAAAAGGGTGCATTTTATTTATTTTTCTAGGGAGCCTGCAGGCTTTCAGGATAGCTGTGTCTGTTCATACCTCTGATTATGGGTAGGCCGTTACTTGAGAGCAGGATGATCAATGAACTACAAGAGCATTCACCTGCACCTTTGCAGTTCATTGAGAACTATAAGTCATGAGCTGCAATGACTGCTGGTAGTTGTAGTCTATTTATTCACAGGAAACTGCCTCGGCTATGTGGCCTGAGCCCTGAACGGTTGTGACAGCGGGTGCGGGTTGAACATGTTACACCCTACTATAACTACAGGTGTAACTTGCTCAGAAAGGTTAACTTGGCCTTTTAAGGTTTCATGTAACCAGGATGTAGTTTGTATTGCCTGAACACTGAAGATGGGTTTTAGCTCTATTCCACAATTTATCAATCATATATAAAGTAGGTTCTTTTCGAACTAGCCTAAATCTACCTGCTTCCTTACCAGTTAAAGAAAAAAAAATTTACCTGGTTCCAAGCAACCAGGTGATCTTTGGGAAATGTATTTAAATGCATATTTCAAATGGAATCAAGGCCAATGTGCATTCTCCAACCAACTAAATGCTGTAATTGAGGCTAGAAATTATAAATATTTGAGGAATCGCAAGGCCCCCTGACTCTTTGGAAAACAGCAGGGTTTCTAATTTTGTTCAGTCAATGTTTTTCTATATCAACATATGGAAGATAGTATCACATTTTTTTAATATACTGTGCATAATGAAAGCCATAGTGGGGTATTATGTAAAACAGAGCAACTGCAGAACCCATATACTTTTATTTAGATTGACTCGCCCTACCACCAAGAGTGGTTATTAATACCAACTTGCAGATTTATGTTTAAATTTAGAAAGCAACTGTGTAAGGTTTAAGGTTATGGACTTTGAAATATCTGAATGAGTAGTCGTACTCAAGTAAACAAAGAAATCCGCTGTTTTAATCTGAGCGGTAGTAGGTGGAAGAGGTCCTGGGAGGGGATCATTAGGCTATAAAGTGGATTTATTACAATTGATTGTGAAGACTTGAGTATGCTTTGAATTCCTTGATGAACCCCATTAATCTCTTAAGTGAGGAAATAGTATCACCCAGGAATAATAAAGCATTGTCCACATATAAGGCTATCTTTTCCTCCCATTTTCTTCTTTGGAAACCCACTATAGTTACATTCAAATAGTTGCAGCGCATACTGTAGCCCAATAGCTAGGGCAAATAGGAGTGGTCAGCTATGTCTAGTAGAGCTACCCAGATGAAACTTTTCTAACAATTTCCAAAAGTATTCACCGCTGTCAAAAGCCTTAGTGGCATCTCATGACTGATTGGCTTTTTCCAGAGACACTGGAATTTGGAGATTCAGATATTGTCTATATGTTGAGAGCATGTGGCCTGATATGGTTCAGGAGGGGGGCATTCGCTTGTCCACAATCCCCCCCCCTTTCCTGACCTGCCGAGCTGCATGCTCAGATATGGATTTTGGGAGGGGAACCTCGCGCTTTTTTTTTTTTTTTTTTTTCAAAAAAAAATTTTTTTTTATTGAAATATAATCATTGAGTACAGATGATATACAGTAGCACAACTTTTCTTAAACAACCTTAATGGTACAATAATCCAATAGTATAATCAACATACAAAGATAAGACAGAAAATGGCTGAACCTCCTGTCACATATACTCCAAACACAGCTGTACTTGTACTTGTTATTGTTCTTTAACCCTTCTCCCTTCCCTCCCCTCCCCCCGTAATAATACTTTATGAAATGGTATCTTATCTAGCTTCAGAAATTCTTGTGGACAATCAAATTGAATAGCTCTCATGACATAATGCGGTAGATGTACCTGACACAGGGAAAAGCTAATGTATAGGCATGTTGAGGGGTTCAGCTGAAGTTGGGCCTTAAAGAAACTTCCTGCACTGTGGCCAATTTCTTCCCTCAGTTAGTACTATGTGCCCCCCCTCAAAAAAAAAAAAGACTGGAGGAGAAAATAGGGAAAGAGAGGAGGCATATATAAAAGAAAAAAGAAAGAAATGGGGAGAGAGGAGAAAAAAAATCCCATAATGGACAGTTTTGTAGTATAAGTGGATTCACTTGGGAGTGGAAGGGGGCATATGTATCATAAGCAAAATGGAGAGGGTGAGCCGTTGCTCGATTCACTAGAAATTGTCGAAAATTCTGGAAAATTGTTGACAATTAGCATAATATGTCGTTAGTCGACTATTACACGTTAAGTCTTGGTAGATTTGAAATTAACCCAGCAGAGCCAAATACTTATAAATTTAGATGGAGATTCCTTAGCTGTATGTATCAGCTCCTCCATTTCCTCTGTTCTTTTAGTGAGGGAACGATTGGAGAACCCCAGTGTACCGGTATACAGGCCCTTGCTGCGTTCACCAGTTGCATCACTAGTGACTTATGATAGGCCCGACTAGGTGAGAAGAGTAGTACAGTAGGTATTGAGCAGGTAAGTACTCTAGCGAGTCAGATGTAACTTGGTGAATCAGTGTGTGAACTTTCGTCCAGAAAGTTTGCATTTTTGAGCATTCCCACCAGATATGTAAGAGAGTTCCTACTATTTGTTGACATCACCAACATTTGTTGAAACGTCGGATTAATTTTGTGTAATCTATCTGGTGTTCTGTACCATCTGGACAACAGTTTGTAATTAGTTTCCTGGAACGATACATTCACCGTGCCTTTGTGTGCTGTGTGAAAGATTTGTTCTCAATTCTCAGGAGAAAGTTCAGTTTGTAGGTCTTTAGACCATTTTGAACACGCTGACCCCGAGTCGGCTGATATATGAGCGTCTAGGAGAGTATGAACAGTGGAAATGACATGTTGTGTAGCGGTTTTCAAGCAAAGTTTTTCAAGTTTTGTCAGACTACGAGACACAGACATCAAGTATGGAGCAGATGTGAGGAAGTGGCGAAGCTGGAGGTATGTCCACGGGGAGAGTTTATCGCTGGCTGTTGCGAAGTAAAGTATTCTCGATCCCTTAGCTTTCTGGCATGGAAGAATTGATGAGCCCGGATGGCTGAATTTGATGAAAGGTCAGGTATAAATCTCGGTGTCAAACCTGGTTGAAAAGCTGGATTCGATCTGATAGGGGTCATAGGGCCTGGGATTGAGGAGATTTCAGCGCGCTTACATGCTGCGTGAAAGGTAAGAATGGTCGGTTTGATCAAAGGGTGCGTTTGGAAAGCAGAAGGAAGGTGTTTGCTAGCTAGCCATGGAATCGCCTGTAAGGGTACCTCCGAAAAGGAAGCTTCCAGACTAATCCAATCTTTTATTGTACCATGGACATGCCAGTCTACTATTCTGGAAATATAGCACGCCCAGTAGAATTTTGTAAGATTGGGGAGTCCTATTCCTCCTAACTGCTTTGGCAGTGTCAGTTGGCTGTAGCTAATACGTGGGTTTTTCCCACACCATAGGAACCGTGAGCATATCCTCTGGTATGCTTTTAGGAAGGTCTGGGGGATTTCAATTGGTATGGTCTGTAGGATATACAAAAGGCGTGGGAGTACATTCATTTTAAAATTGCCGCTCTCCCAAGCAAAGAGAACATGGGTTTAACACATCGTTTAAGATCTTCCATCGCAGTGCGTAAAAGCAGAACATAATTTCTGGTGAATAATTCGTTAAGACATTTTGGCGGCTGGATACCAAGGTACAGTGAAGAAAATCGGCGAGCGCTTAGTTAGACCAGCAGCAATGCACTAAAAGGGAACCAGAAACCTTCAATAGCATAAATGATCAAAAGTGCAGCGCTATAAAATTGACGTGTCTAATATCAAATAAATTATATATAAAACCAATAATGATGCATATAGTTTTTTTTTGTGTAAAAAAACACACTGTAAATAAATTGCAATTGTAAAACGTCAATATATGCAAAAAGATATAAATAAATATATATTCCGTTTGAAATGCAGAGGATATAAAAATGCACACTCACCAGATGCGCATTATAAATACGCAAATTGTTTAATCTACCAGAGGTTCCCGTTAAGGTGGATCGGATGTGCAGGCTGGAAACAATCTCCCTCCTCTGGATTCGAAGCTGCTCTGCAGCTGTCCTTCACATGAGATTCTGAAAATTATCAGCTCAGTGCACAATCAAAAAAGAGGGTGCCCATAGTGTAGTATTTAATGATTTATTGCATAAAAGCATAAGTATCATCCATGTGGAGAAATTACATGAAGAAGCTGTAGAATATTGCACTGACCAGCCACTCTCTAAGATGGCCACCGGACCTTCGTGAGTCTCCGGCGACGTGACGTCACGGCGTATGGCTCCTCGCCGCGTTTCGTGCCACGCACATTATCAAAAGGGGTGTGCCTGTAGTGCTGGATGTCAAATGTTAGGTACGTTCTGGCCTCTGTTTGCCAATAAAAGGGGAAATGGTCTCTACAAAGTTTAACCATGGGTGCTGGCAGGGTAATGTTCAGAGCATGAGATTTGCCAAAATTGATTTTAAAGTTGGAAATAAATTGGAAGAGGGAAAAATCCTGCAGCAAGTTTGGTAGCGTAACAAAAATACTCATATGGTGCAGCGCTAAAATGAACTAAATATATACAATACTAAAATATATAAAACAAAAATAGATATAATTTGTGCAAAGATCCTACGGGGGTCTATCATAAGGTGCCATATAGTGTAGATGGGGAAACAAAACAACCAGGTCCTAAATTTGGACCCTTTTATATATGGTGAAAAACAACAAACTTCCCAATCCAAAAAATGGGATAATACTCATACACCAAATGTGTAGAAAAAGTGAATCCCAATAATGGGATAATCATACATCAAATGACAAAGTGACAAGTGCTTTTAAAAAACACATATAATATTCACATGTGAATTCAACGAATCCACAAATATGAATAAAATAAAAAAAAATGGAAAAATATATATACGGTGAAAAAATAATCATAAAAATCAATGTCCACTAAAGTGCAGAAAAAATTCCCACATCTAAGGTGCTTCACTATTCATTGAACGTGCAAAATGGTGCCGTGTGGCATGCGCACCAGAACAGATCCTACAATGGCTAAAATGCCCCCTCACCTCCTTCATATGACTCAATGGGCCAATGTGCCTTTTGGATCACACCTGGATCCTACACGGTTAAGACCTCCTTGCTATCTGACCTCCAAATAGGCTCCACAAACAGCATAAGGATGTCCCCTTTCCCTGGATAGGTAGGTAGATGACCTTACAACCGCCAACTTACTCACGTCGTCATACCTAGCTCATGAAAGAAGAAGAGAAATCCTCCATAGTGCAACAATGCTTTATTCCTGTAAATGTGCAAAAAACGCCACATTTCCACTCACATTTCAGTTGTCATACATGCATTCACACCACATGTTGTGCGTGTATTAACATGAATCAGGGTGTACCAAGATGGCTGCTGCTGCAATGACGTCACCGCGTATTGACGCGTTGCATCACGTATCCCACGTAACTTCTTTAGGATTACACTATTGGTTACTGATGTTCCTTTATATAGGCTGCCTAAATGTCAATCTCCCAGCTAGGGGTGGATCACCTGCTGCCATTTTGTTGTCCTGAGCGGTTAACATGTACATTAACCGCACCACTAGTACTACCAGGGAAATATAGGTGTTAAAACACCCTTATACGGGTAAAGGAAATAAACCATTATGTACATGCATAAATGTAAAGACTACTAAAAAATGGGGTGAGAAAAGATTAAATGAAAACAATGCCATTTCACTACATATGAACTACTGCCAGGGACATGCCTCCATAAATAGCAGCATGTTCTTATGAACAGACACTACCAAAAACAAGATAATCACTAAAAATAAATATATATGCCTAGAAAAATGTATTCATGCAGATAAAAATGACCAGGGGATAAAATAGACGTATATACAGATACTCCTCGCTTAACGACCTACCTGTTTATCGACCGCTCGCACTTACGACCATCTCTTCACCGTTACGACCGCTCACACTTACGACCATCTCACCGACGGTACGTGCTAAAACGTGGTTACGCGCTAAACGTGGTAGCGGACGTGGTAGCGGTGGTAGCGGCCCTGCTGAAATTGTACACTATTCTGAGGTCCGGTACTGCTGGTTTCCTGGTCAGTATTCAGTACTGTAAATTACTGTATTTTTTTGCGATGCAAAGAAAAAAACTTTATAAACAGCTATACTGTACTATATACTGTACTGTATACAGTCCAGGATCTCTCTCAGGCCCACACAATACAGCACAGTAGTGTGACAATACTGTATACAGTACAGATATAGTACATTACAGTATGTACAGTACAGTGTAACTATTTATAAAGCTTTTTCTTCAAGCATACAAGTTGTGTGTGATCTGGGTGCCTTATTCTGTATTGTACTTTACCCCAGATGTCTCCAAAAAGGAAAAGCAAGGTTGCACCAGAAAATGCCAAGAAACAAAGGAAGGCTATTGATCTTGAGAAGAAAATAAAGATCATAAAGGATTATGAAGGTGGCAAAAAAGTCCATGAGATAGCACATGACTTGCATCTGGCACATTCAACCATTTCAACAATCCTTAAGGATAAAGATAGAGTAAAAGAGGCAGTGAAAGCATCAACAGGCTTTAAAGCCATAATAACTAGACAGCGGAAAGGCCTAATTCATGATATGGAGAAGTTACTGGCTATCTGGTTTGATGACCAGATTCAAAAAAGAATGCCATTGAACCTTTCAATAATTCAAGCCAAGGCACTCAATATCTTTGAGACTTTGCAAGCACGCAGCGGTTCAACCGAAACCTTTACAGCAAGTAACGGATGGTTTCAACGGTTTTCTCGAAGATTCAAGCTGCATAATCGGAGTGTCAGTGGTGAGGCAGCAAGTGCAGATGTAGAAGCAGCAGAAAAATTTGTTGACCAATTTGATAAAATCATAGAGCAAGGTGGCTACTGTCCAGAACAGATCTTCAATGTGGATGAAACTGGACTTTTTTGGAAGAAAATGCCTGAAAGATCCTATATACACAAAGAAGCTAAGACAATGCCTGGCTTTAAGGCATTTAAGGACAGGGTCACATTGTTGTTGGGAGGAAATGTTACCGGGTTTAAGTTGAAGCCTTTGCTTATCTATCGCTCTGAAAACCCACGTGCATTGAGCAGAGTTAGAAAGAACACACTGCCTGTTTACTACCGAGCAAATAACAAGGCATGGATGACTCAAGCTTTATTTGAGGATTGGTTCATCCACTGCTTCATACCCTCAGTGAAGCATTATTGTCAAGAAAAGGGCATTCCTTTTAAAATTATCCTCCTGCTTGATAATGCTCCAGGCCATCCCCAGTATCTTGATGACCTAAACACAGATGTAAAGATAGTATATCTACCTAAAAACACAACTTCAATCCTTCAGCCAATGGACCAGGGGGCCATAGCCACATTTAAAGCATACTATTTACGCACAACTTTTTCCAAAGCTGTAGCAGCAACAGAAAATGATGAAGTAACTCTCCGTGATTTCTGGAGATCTTACAACATTTTAGACTGCATAAACAACATTGAATCCGCTTGGAAGGGAGTGACAGAAAAGTGTATGCAAGGCATATGGAAAAAATGCCTAAAATGTTTT
Source organism: Staurois parvus (assembly GCF_062004578.1). Classification (NCBI taxonomy): domain Eukaryota; kingdom Metazoa; phylum Chordata; class Amphibia; order Anura; family Ranidae; genus Staurois; species Staurois parvus. Next base: position 1,835,259 of record NW_028318828.1, on the reverse strand, counting down.
GTGAGCAATGTTACAGTTTTTGAGAAAGATGAACATATTGATGCCATAAATAAAACAACTATGGAACTTGCTAAAGTGCTTAATTTAGAAGTTGATGTGGAAGATATTGAGGAATTAGTGCAATACAGGGAGGGAGAGCTAACTACCGAAGATTTAATAGAGTTGGAAGCACAGCAGAACCTGGCGGAGGAGGAAGAAGAAAATGAAAACATGGAAGAAGTGCCAAAGAAGTTTACTGTGAAGGGATTAGCTGGTGTGTTCTCAAAAGTGAATGCAGCTATGTTCCAACTAGAGAGTATGGATCCGAATGTTGAACGATTCACAAAGGTGGAAAGACAAATAAGTCAAGTTTTACAGTGCTATCGTGAAATATATGAAGAAAAAAAGAAAATGACAAAGCAGACCACTCTAAGTGGATACTTTTGGAAAGTTACACCAAGCACTACCAATGCTTCAATTTCTACTCCATCGTCTCCCTTACCTGGGCCTTCAGCAGCTCCTGATAATAGCTCTGATGATGACGATTTTGAAGGATTCGTTGACTAAAATGATAGCCTGAATTTTTTTTTTTTTTTGTTTTGTTTTTTTTGTTTACTGTGGAAGTTTTCAGTTTGATATTTCTTGTTATTTTACTTATTCAGAATACTGTATTGTATTGTCAAATACTATGCATATACTGTATTGTACTACTGTACTGTAATACATTCCAGTACTGTGTGTAAATTACACAACCTATGCAAATTAAAACAAGTGGAAGTTTTCAGTTTGATCTTTCTTGTTATTTTACTTATTCAGAATACTGTATTGTCAAATACTATGCATATATTGTACTACTGTATACAGTACATGCAGTTCCTCACTTAACGACCAATTCGCTTAACGACCAAGTCGTTGAAACGGAACTCGGTCGTTAAGCGAGGAGTACCTGTATAAAACACATATGCAAGAAACATGTATATATAAAAATATTAAGATATATATTAAGTATTATTATTATACAGTATTTATAAAGCACCAATAGTTCGCTCAGCGCTGTACATTACAAAGGGGGACAGAACATGTGACAGAACAATAACAATACAATGCAAAGCATGAGGGGATCAAGGGCCCTGCTCTTTCGAGCTTACAATCTAGGAGAAGTATGAATAATAATTTAAAAACGAGGAACCTAATTTCTAACACATAGGATACTAGAGCAGGAAAAAATATAGAATAATATATAAAAACTAAAAAAAATAGAAAATAAAAAATTAAAATGTTATAAATACGGAAAAATGTGATTTCACCCACAAGATGTTTACATATCATATAATCACTATTCACACAAATATGCAAAATGACTGATGCTACATTAAAAAGGTAAATAAAATCTAATAAACAAATCAAAAATCATTAATAAAACAATTTAGGTCAAACTTGATGTTGAGGCCCATGGGCACCTGCGTCTGCGTAAGAAAAATCCATTTGGATTCAGCCTGACTTAATGATCTGATCTTATGACTCCCTCTCCAGTGTTTTTTATATCTTTCAACCCACCAAAAAGTCAAACTGGAGGAATCCTTATTGTGACACTTAGCAAAATGTTTGGACACACTGTGCTTGGGGAAGCCTTTTTTGATATTTTGGATATGCTCTCTTAGATGCACCCATAGTGGTCTTTTAGTACGCCCTACGTATTGCAGTCCACATCCACATTGTAGTACATAGACTACCCCTTCCGTCCTACCGGAAATAAAGTCCTTTATTTTGAATTCTACTCCATTGTTATTGGCAATGAATAAATTCCTTCTATGATTCTGTCCCCTTGTAGCTTTGCACGCATAGCAAGTTTTGCACGGAAAAAATGCTTTTTGGTCCAAAAATGTGACCTTTCTATTTGTTGGTGGATCCAATACATTTTTTCTAATTTAGTTCTAAGAGTGGGAGCTTTCCTATAAATAAATTTTGGCTTTTTTGGTATTATCTTGTTTAAAATGGGATCTGTTTTGAGGATGGGCCAGTGCTTCCTAAAAATATTAAATATTTTCAACTTTTTTATAATGCTTATTGAAATCCAATACTATAGCCAGTTGTTCATTAAACTGATAGTTTTTTTTATTATTCTATCCTTCAGAAAAATAGTTCTATCTGTATTACTAATTTCTTGTATTTTGTCTTCAATTGATTCCTGTGAATAACCTTTATTTCGAAATCTTTCTTCCATGACCTTAACTTGTTCTAAAAAGTCTTCTTTCCATGTGCAGTTTCTCCTTAACCTGACTAGTTGCCTGTTATGATCCACCAGGTGGTACCTCTGGCAGCCCACCGGACAGGATTACCCAGAGCGTGGAGTCTAAGTCCCGGTCTGCGTATTCACCAGGGCCCCTGATGGTGGGGATGGACTTGAAGCAGACCAGGACCAGGTCACGACCTCTGAGCACTCCCACCCGTGGCAGAGGGGACCACAGGGGATGGATACAGGAGGAGAGCCTGATGTGAAGAGACCGGCAGGACCAGGCGGGATGGATGGATGGATGGATCGCAGTCAGACAGACCAGTCGTTACCGTGGGAGCAGCAAGGTACAGAATCGGCAGGCAAAGGATAGTCTGGTCACACGCAGGGTCAATACCGGGGTGGTCAGTCCGCAGAGAGGTCAGATAAGCCAGGGGTCAGGATAGGAGAAGGCAGGGTAGTCAGGGCAATCCGGGTCAGAAACAGGAGAAGGCAGCGTAGTCAGGGCAATCCAGGTCACAACTGGAACAGAACTCAGGGAACAGGAACACAGGTAGCAGGAAAGACCTTGCTGCAATTTGAGACAGCGCAGGGCATCTTTAAATACCGCGCCCTGCGCTGTCATTGGTTGCCCAGCGTGTACTCGCGGCGCCTACTGCGCATGCGCGAGTCTCCTTCAGCCGCGGCCGGCCGGGACCTAGTGCCCGTATCCCGGCACGAGCCACCACGACTGCGCATGTGCCGGGACAGATGCCGCGGCGGACCCTGACGTTGCCCTTTCGATATATTGAGCAACCATGGTGGGTAGTGGCAACTGTCTAATGGGATATAACCATTCCGGTCAACTCCCTTAAAAATATTGTAAAAATATTGCCCTCTCTAATATTAATATCAAGATCTAAAAAGTTAATATGTACTTTACTAAAATCCCACAAAAAATTTATATTTTTAGTATTGGTATTCAATTGATTCAGGAAGCACAATAACTTGCCTTCATCCCTGTCAGGAAAGGCCTGCCCATAGTGCAGGTGAAACTCCATGGCGCACAAATATGCACATGCGTAGAGTCCTTGCAAGCCAAGCAGATGTGCAGGCACTTGGGTATAGGCACGCGCATGCGCACTCGCCTGTCACTAAAGCTGGCGCAAAAAGGGCTATTTCAACTGCTGTAGCTGTCTCATTGCCGTATTCCTGACATTTCCCCTGCTCGTGTTTCCTGACTCCCATGACTGACTCCTGTTACCAAACCAGACTGTTCCTGATTTCTGCTTGATTGCCTCCTGCCCTGACCTCTGTCTTGTCCTCGGATTACTCTTCTGCCTGCTCCTGTCTGATTGATCTTCTGTTACTTAACCTGGCCTGTGACCCGACTACTCTTCCTCCTGCCACTATAAGGCTGATCTGCCTCGCCAATATCGAACCCGGCTCGTCTGACCCTGCATCCTCAGCACGCTGTGCTTCAGCATCCATCCATCCCGCACGACTACCTCTGCATCCTGCTTCTTGCCTGCAACTCATCAGCCCATCTGCTGTTACCGGACTGATCTCAAGCACTCATATCCCACCGTGTACCTGCGACCGCTGTCTCACCATCAGCGGTCCTTGAGCCAGAGTTGTACGGGAAGCCTGCCTCTTCACGTCAGGCTCACTATCCAGGTACGTGACAATCCCCTTCCCATACTATGAATGCATCATCATACATATAAAGGAACATCAGTCAGCAATAGCATAATCCTTAAGAAGTCACATGGGATACGTGACGCAACTCGTTGATACGCGGTGATCTCTTTACGGTGGCAGCCATCTTGGTACACCATGATTCATGTTAATACACCCAGAACATGTGGCGTGAATGCCTGTATGACACAACTGAAATGTGAGTGGAAACTTTGCGCCTTTTGCACTTTTATTTACTGGAATAAAGCATTGTTGCACTATGGTGGATTTCTCTTCTTTCATGAGCTACGTATGACCACATGTGAGTAAGTTGGCGGTTGTAAGGTCATCTACCTACCTATCCAGGGAAAGGGGACATCCTTATGCTGTTTGTGGAGCCTATTTGGAGGTCAGATAGCAAGGAGGTCTTAACCGTGTAGGATCCAGGTGTGATCCAAAAGGCGCATTGGCCCATTGAGTCATATGAAGGAGGTGAGGGGGCATTTTAGCCATTGTAGGATCTGTTTTGGTGCGCACACCACATGGCACCATTTTGCACGTTCAATGAATAGTGAAGCACCTTAGATGTGGGAATTTTTTCTGCACTTTAGTGGACTTTATTGGACATTGATTCTTATGATTGTTTTTTCACCGTATATATATTTTTTCCATTTTTAAATTTTATTCATATTTGTGGATTTGTTGAATTCACATGTGAATATTATGTGTTTTTTAAAAGCACTTGTCACTTTGTCATTTGATGTATGATTATCCCATTATTGGGATTCACTTTTTCTACACATTTGGTGTGTATGAGTATTATCCCATTTTTAGGATTGGGAAGTTTGTTGTTTTTCACCATATATAAAAGGGTCCAAATTTAGGACCTGGTTTGTTTTGTTTCACCATCTACACTATATGACACCTTGTGATAGATCCCTGTAGGATCTTTGCACTAATTATATCTACTTTTGTTTTATATATTTTAGTATTGTATATATTTAGTTCCTTTTAGTACTGCACCATATGAGTGTTTATGTTGTTCAATTTTACACCTATAGGTGAAGGGTTTAGGGGCTAGCAGCTTTTAAATTGTTTACAGGTCCATCTATTAAGCGCTGTAGGAACATTGATTTATTAAGTTTGGTAGAGTAATATGTGGCTCAGAAAAGAAGAGCAGTAGGTCATCAGCAAAAGCCGCTAATTTTGTATTGTTTTGTTACGATTGTAATACCTTTTGATATTGTCATTCTGCCGAAAGCGGTTAAGGAAGGGTTCTAGCGTGAGTATGAAGAGCAGTAGGGACAGAGGGCAGCCATGCCGTGTCCTATTGTGGATGGAGAAGGTGCTCGACAAACTCCCATTAACATGTACTCTTGCTGTGGGGTTAGCGTATAGGGCCATAACAAAGTTTATGAATCGGATTCCCAAACCCAGCCTCTTGAGAACCGATTGCAAGTAGTCCCAGGCTAGTCTGTTGAACGCCTTCTCCGCATCCAAAGAGAGAAAAAAGCCTTGTTGAGAGGTAGTGAGCCAATGGTGACTGTTGACAGCCTTAATTGTGTTGTCTCTAGCTTCCCTGCCCGATACGAATCCAACTTGATCTTTGGCAATGTTAGAGTGTATGATTGTTAGAAGCTGCTTTGCTAGATTTTTTGTGTAAATTTTGAGATCTACATTGAGTAGTGAAATCAGGCGATAGTTGGAAACTAATGTAGTATCTTTTCCTGGTTTAGGGATGACCGTTATATATGCCTCCGAGAGATGGGTCATGTCTACATCTGGGTGTTCGAGAGTTAAAGGCTTTCAAAAAGGGACGTGCCAGCATTTCAGAGAACATTTTATAATAGACCTCAGATTAACCATCTGGCCCGGACTCTTTCCAGATTTCAGTTGTTTCACTGCAGAGATAAATTCTTCCTTTGTTAGAGGATTGTTTAGTTTACGCGCTGCATCTGCATCGATCGGTTTGGACTATATTTAGTAAAAAAAGTTATCTATAATCTCCAATCTGGACCTCTGGTCCGTAGTCTGTTTTTAGCGGGTGGTAAATTATTTAGGTTAGAGTAATATGTCTCGAATTAGTGTGCTATCTCCGGGGTAGTAGAGACCAAATTTCCCTGTAAGGAGTGTACTTGTCATATCGTAGATACCGCCTTTTTTTTTTTGAATAGCTGTAGCTTGAAGTTTACCACTTTTATTGCCCTGTTTATAAAAGAGCTTCTGTGAAAGGACAAATTTCTTCCTAGTTTTGCGACCTAATTCCTCCAATAGCTTTGTACGTGTGTCAAGCAATTCTGCTAGGGCTGCTGAGGCTAGAGTGCGTTTTGTGAGCTGCTTCTAGTGACCTAACCTTGTGCAGCAGTGCTAACATGACAGCCTGCAAATCCTTCTTGCACTTCACCGCTGTACTCAGCAGAGTTCCTCGTAGTATACAATTGTGCGTTTTCCCACTGTATTAGGGGGTAGGTGTCTGGTGTATCATTTTCAGCAAAGACGTTTGTCATACAATTCAGGATTTGGGTTACCTGCACAGAATCCGTCAATAGTCAATAGTGACGCATCCAGTCCCCAGGATTTGGTACTGTGAAGGATACTGTAATGTCATGGTTATGGGGTGATGGTCTGAGATGAGTGGATGGGAGCAGGGTGTATTCGAGAGCTATATGAGGGGAAAAGTTGTCAACTGGTAGTGTGACAGACCAGCTGTGTACCAGTGGAGAAGAGTCAGTCCGGATGTGTGTAGCTCGGTTCAGATGAACCAGCTATGTGGGTGAGTGTTAGGACGCTGCCCGCTGTGCCACCCAGGCACCGGTGTTGAAAGTCTTAGAGTAGTGTCAGAATATATCCGACCACGGAGCGGTCAGGTAGCACAAAAGAGACTGATACCCATGGTATAGAGTAGGCTGAAGGGGAGAGCTCTATATTAACAACATAGTTGTTCATGAACGTATTACAGTGTATGCGTAACTTCTTAAGAAGAAGCACCTAACTCTACCTGTCTCATTGTCATCATAAGCAGTCTGGTGGCTGAGATCCAATCCAACTATCTCTCTTTCGGCTGTATCAGCAGCTAGAATATTGCAAAATTTTATGGCTTCCTGTAGGACTAAGTCAATAGCAGGTTATTCACTAGTAGCGAACACAAAGGTAGGCCTCAGGCTTAATAGTGCAGTGATGCTGTTAAAATACCTATACTACTGGGTCAGATTGCCTTGTAGCAAGCATACACCCAGAGATGGACGCGGTTCAACCATTTTGGCTTCAACCTCCATCTTGGCAAAGGGTCGACCATCTTGTACAAACATATTCCACCTCATTCTCCCCCTTTTTCTCTGTTCATACACATTGACATATGGCCTGTGTGTTAGAAGTGTCATAGGCCGGCCTGGGCACAGCAGGGAGCCCAGAGCTATAAAACATTTTTGAGCTGAAGTACCTGGTTGTCTAAGAGAGCTGTGCAATCTAGCACCTCGTAAAAGATAACGCAATCTTCCGAGGAGTTCAAAGACATTCCAGAGAGGCACGAACCAGATAACACTTTTAAAATCCATTTTTTCCCCTATGTCTCATATCTTGGAATATGAGAGAATTACATAAAAACCAGGCATATCTTCAGATTGGCCACGAGGAGACAAACAGTTTGATAGGTCACTCTCCTTGGCTGGAATACATAGGAAAGCAGAAAAGTAGATCTCTTGAACCATTCAGTGTATAATTTCATATTATATATCTAATCATTCCTCAGATGTGTCTGCATAATAATCTACCTGCGGGTGGAGTGTCACTTGTGCATAGGGAAAGTTATGAGCCAAAATATACAGTGGGGCAAAAAAGTATTTAGTCAGCCACCAATTGTGCAAGTTCTCCCACTTAAAAAGATGAGAGAGGCCTGTAATTGGCATCATAGGTAGACCTCAACTATGAGACAAAATGAGAAAAAAATCCAGACAATCACATTGGCTGATTTGGAAAGAATTTATTTGCAAATTATGGTGGAAAATAAGTATTTGGTCAATATCAAAAGTTCATCTCAATACTCATCGTGTTTGGAGGAGAGAGAATGCTGAGTTGCATCCAAAGAACACTATACCTACTGTGAAGCATGGGGGTGGCAACATCATGCTTTGGGGCTGTTTCTCCGCAAAGGGACGACTGATCCATGTACAGGACAGAATGAATGGGGCCATGTATCGTGAGCTTTTGAGTGCAAACCTCCTTCCATCAGCAAGGGCATTGAAGATGAAACGTGACTGGGTCTTCCAACATGACAATGATCCCAAACATACCACCCGGGCAACGAAGGAGTGGCTTCGTAAGAAGCATTTCAAGGTCCTGGAGTGGCCTAGCCAGTCTCCAGATCTCAACCCCATAGAAAACCTTTGGAGGGAGTTGAAAGACCGTGTTGCCCAGTGACAGCCCCAAAACATCACTGCTCTAGAGGAGATCTGCATGGAGGAATGGGCCAACATACCAGCAACAGTGTGTGCCAACCTTGTGAAGACTTACAGGAAAAGTTTGACCTCTGTCATTGCCAACAAAGGATATATAACAAAGTATTGAGATGAACTTTTGATATTGACCAAACACTTATTTTCCACCATAATTTGCAAATAAATTCTTTCCAAATAAGCCAATGTGATTGTCTGGATTTTGTTTCTCATTTCGTCTCTCATAGTTGAGGTCTACCTATGATGCCAATTACAGGCCTCTCTCATCTTTTTAAGTGGGAGAACTTGCACAATTGGTGACTGACTAAATACTTTTTTGCCCCACTGTAAACTACAAGAGATTTTGGCTCTAGCTTAGGTCTACGTCCAAACGATCCCTCCCTAAACGGGGTATTGGTCCTTGCCTTCAGAGACACCCCCTGCTGGGGAACTACAAAATGGGCTGTCAGGCCTAAAAGAAGGAAGTTGAAGAATTCTCCCATTTAACATCAGAACCAACTTAGGAGACAGCCCTTTCACTCTGAAACTTGATCTGCAAACCCAAGGCTGATTGGCAAGTACTTTAACCCTTTAACCTCCTTTCTGTTACCTTTTTGCTGTGCTGTTGTTCTCTGTGTATTTATATATATATATATATATATAGGCTACATCTTTTTTCTGTAAATATTTTTATTGCACCCTTTTGACCTTTTAGTTATAAATCTTCCCTTCTGAAAGTGTTGAACTGTTTCTATAGCTCATTATTGCAATTTACGAATTCCTGCCTCTAAAAGAGCTCTACTGTGTTTGTTTAACCCTCTGTATAACCGGCCTGTGGTGACCGTGTTATACAGACGATTATCTCAACCATTATAGTGTTATTGCTGATATCGCCAAGTTTTCCCTTTCTCTGTGCAAAAAGGAGGTGGTGGCAGTGTGAAGGGTTAATTGCGTAATTACCTGACCCAGTAACAATCACTCCCAGGCTGCCAGTACATCGATTGTGGTCCAATTAGCTGGAAAATCGTTGTTCAGGGTGCAGCTGGGCGTGGCATTGTTATGCACGTGACATTGCGGTTTTAGATTGACCAGTCCTTCGGTCACGAGTTTGGTGAGAAGGTCAGGGGTCTGACGCCGCGTTCGTCACATTCCTATCTCACCGTTCTACCTGAGCGGTATCCCCAATGGTGCACATTCGCAAACATATACCGAGCTGTATACACAGAGGAACTTATAAGCATGATATGTCCATCACAACACAAGAATGATGCAACCTTCATCAGCAGCACTTATAACAGTGCTTTTAAAGTGTATGAGGTCCGCTCAGACAAGGCCGGGTGTACTACTCCGGATAACAATATGCTCATATCTTCTGCAGAGTTGGTGGAGAAACAACCCACTCGTGTATGAATATAACTTTAGGTATCTTTGTATAGCTCAGCGAGATTTACTGTAATAAGAGTTAAGCGGGTTAATGCACTAGCTGAGGCATATATCTAAGCGGATATACAATAGAGGACTCGTAAGAAGGTCCTATATTGATTATACTTCCAAATGGGCAAAGCCTAGAAGGAGGAAAAAGCAGACAATCAAACAATAGTAACATAAACAATACATGGACACTATGTGTGACCTAGTATATGGTTCAAAACCGTTATTCCCCCTGGTAAGGAGTCAGGTTATGGGTTATAAAGCAAGCCTGAAAAATGCGGTCACTATACCAGTTAAGCATTAGCTGACAATATACCTGATGGATCTATACAATCATCGCTAGAGAGGCGGACCTCATTCATAAGGCATACATGTGAAGGGAAATCACTATTTCCGTAATGAGACACCAAAATGATCAATACACTGGTGATATACAAACCTTCTCACAGGTGTGTGTGGTAAAGGCCTACAACCTCTGCGTACTGGTGGTTAGCTCATAAACTCCAAGTTGTCTTATACTGAGGAAGGTTAGGCCTACACATGGTATCAAAAATGTTACAAGATTTCACTGTCCCAAGTCAAATAATCTCTAGTATGTAAGGTAGCAGAAACACTGGTATCTCCCTTCCTGAGACTAGAGAGTTCACAGATGAAAAATTTGCTGTAGAGTGGATCTAGCCAATTATAGTAAGAGACCGCTTCTTTGTGAAGAGATCAGGGGGCCGCAGGCCACCATGTTGGCATTAATTACATCTGACTTTATGATGTACAGGGGAAGCTGGTTGGCTACCTTCATGTGGGGAGCACCGATTTGCAGGTGCTGTTGATTCTTGACGCTGAGATCTAGGGCGTCTGGCTGTCATGGGTCTATTCTGGGACCGGTGCTCCATGGGTTCCCCTTCAGGTAGAGATGGCAGGCGGAGACCATTATACCAGTCCGGCAGTGCCACTACCGGTATATGTAGAGTGTCACAAAATAGTCGCAGGTCTTCAGGGCCCCTCAGCGCCATGTGACCAGAGTGGGTAGCAGTAAGGCAAAAGGGGAACTTCTACCTGTATGCGATTCCTCTGGATCAAAAGGAGCTCAAGTAGGGGGCAGAGCTCTTTCCTATGCTGTAGAGTTATATGGGATAATCCTGAAAAAGCGTAATTTCAGCCCTATAATAAATGATACGGCTTCTATTCCTCGCCCGCCGTAAGATCTCCTCTTTCACACGAAAGCTGGTAATGCAACATATTACATCCTAAGGAGGATCCGCATCTCTGCTTCTGGGGCGTAGTGCCCTGTGTAGGCGTTGAATTTCAACCGGTGTGTCAGGGGATCTGTCTAAGAGGTCATTCAGTATCACTACAATCGCATGGGGAAGCTGGCCTGGTTCAACTGTTTCTGGAACGCCTCTGATCCTCAGATTGTTGTGTCTGCCCCTATTATCTAAGTCCTCCAAATGTCTATGAAGTTCACGAATATGAGTGGTATGGGCCTCAGCAGTGCCCCTTACCTCATGTAGTGCAGCTTTATGGCGGGCTAAAGTTCCTTCCGCCTCCACTGCATGGCCACTGCCAGATATGGCAGCTGATAGTGTTTCTTTAATGTCTGCCGCTACCTCTCTTAAGTTAGCCATGGAGAGAGTTTTGATGGCGGGAGCTAATGCCACCGACTCAGTCAGCCTAGAGGGGTCTCTGGGCGAGCTCCGTGCAGGGCTCGCTGCCCGATCCGCGTATGGCACCGAGGCTGCTGCTTCCCTCGGCTGTGTCCGAAAGAGTTCAGGAATGTGGCGGCTGAGCTGGGTGCCCGTGTCCCGTGGAGAGCGGGACCGAGGGGCAGAGGAATGGCACTCTCTTTTCCCCATGGTCTGGGCATCAGGTGTCCCGTGCAGGAGTAGCAGCAGACCTTTGTGTGTCGGAATGAGTGGATTAGGCGGCCATCTCCGTCGGTGTCCAAGCTATGCCCCCTCACGCCTTTTTTTTTTTTTTTTGATTATCTTGGCGTGGGGTTACCCTTAAAATCCATACGAGGCATGAATGTCATGGTATGGATAGGGGAAAAGACTCCACGCTGTTTTTTTTTTTCATTGCCAGCATTCTTTTGTTTACATTCAGATGTTGGGGAAAACCCTCTGTCAGCTGACGAGTCATTGGTTAAGGACGGCTTCCCAGCCCGTTCCCTAACAACCAGCTATTCTTCACACAGATTTCGGATTGGTTGAAAATTTTGAACCAATTTGCATTGTTCTGAAATTTGGAATTCCATAGAAAATGAATAAGCAAAATGAAACTAAAGGAAGCTAAACGAATCCACAAAACAAAATTAGTAGCATAACAAATTTATCCAAAATAAAACTGAACTAATTTTTCCGTTCTGCACATGTCTAGTCTAAATAATCCTGTTCAGTTTATTCGATTCTGTGCGCAATCTTTTTCCTGTTGCTGGATGTTCAATTTAATCATTGATATCCCACACCATATTGGTTATCGTTTAAGAATCCCTGATGATGGGCTAACATAACATTGATATTCTTAACTGAGTTAACCAAAAAGGATTTCACTTCCTTCATTCTAGGATAGGCATGATTTTAAAACCATGGACAACAGATGTGAAGAAATGCTGTAAAGTAAGAATGCTTTCAAAAATGTGTGCACAATTAGGCGAATGAGTATTTTAACCAAATCATCAATTTTTGTGCATATTGTCCAACTCAAAGCTGTATTAACTTGAATGCTTATTGGATTTAAGCATATCAGCTGATAAGTATTTGTGTAATGAGGGAGGGTGTGGTCAATACCATATATCAAGGTGTGCATACATTTTAGGCAGCTTCTTTTCCTCAGGCAAAATGGGCCAAAAAAGAGATTTTGCCGACTCTGAAAAGTCAAAAATCGTAAAAAGTGTTTCAGAGGGATGCAGTATTCTTGAAATTGCCAAGATATTGGGGCGTGATCATAGAACCATCAAATGTTTTGTTGCAAATAGTCAACAGCGCCGCAAGAAACGTGTTGAGAAAAAGACATGAATTCCCAAAGATTTGAGAAGAATCAAATGTGAAGCTGCCAGGAACCCATTACCCTCCAGTGCTGTCATATTCCAGAATTGCAACCTACCTGAAGTTGAAGTACAAGGTGTTCAGTGCTCTGAGACATGGCCAAGGTAAGGAAGGCTGAAAGCCGATCACCTCTGAACAAGACACAAGTTGAATCATCAAGACTGTGCTAAGAAATCTGAAGACAGATTTTTCAAAGGCTTTATGGACTCATGAGATGAGAGACTCTTTGATGGAGCAGATGGATGGGCCTGTGGCAGGATCAGTAATGGGCATAGAGCTCCACTTCGATTCAGACGATAGCAAGGTAGAGGTGAGGTACTGGTATGAGCTGATATTATTAAAGATGAGCTAGTTAGACATTTTTGTGTTGAAGATGGAAGATGAACCTACTGCCAGTTTTTATAAGACATTTTTTCAAGCAGTGATACAGGAAAATTTCTGTATCTTTCAAGAAGATCATGATATTTATGCAGGACAATGCTCCATCACATGCATCAAAGTACGCTAGCCAGTAATGGCCTTAAAGATGCAAGAATAATGACATGGCCTCTTCCTCACCTGACTTAAACCCTATTAAGAACTTGTGGGCCCTTCTGAAACGGAAGGTTTACAGTGAAGGAAAACTATACACCTCTCTAAAGAGTGCCTAGAAGTCTGTGGTTGCAGCTGCACAAAATGTTGATAGTCAACAGATCAAAAAACTGACAGACTCAATGATTGGAAGACTTATGACTGTTGTAAAGAATGGTGGCTATATTGGTCTCGGATTTTTTTTTTTTTAAATATTTATTTGTAAATTTTGAGTTATTATTCTCACAAGTCTCCATTCACACTAAATGTTTTCGAATCGCAGGCAAAATTGCCTTAATTCTGCCCGCGATTTTAAAACGTGCTGTAAAAGTGTAAAAACATGTGATTGCATTTTCAGGCGCCAATCATTTCAACGGCACCTGAAAACAACAAAATTGCAGAATGCGTGATACTCAAAAAAGGTTCCGGAACGTGGCCACAACTTTGTTTTCGCAATCGTGAAATATTTACCACTTAGTTTTCAGGTGCTATTAAAATGAATGGCACCTGAAAACTTGATTGCGCATTTTGACAAATTGCCGGCAGAATCACGGCGATTCCACCCACGATTTGAAAAGTGTGAATGGAGCCTAACAGATGAAAATAAAGTGAGATAAATGGAATAAATGGGAAAATACACATTTTTCATTCGTTATATAATATTTCCGAACACTAATCGTTGTCCAATAATTCTGCACACATAGATATTCTACTAAGAAAGTCAAAACATCACTTTTACGTTATAAAATATTTAGGTTTGAGGTATATTACCTTTTTGGATTGACCAAGAGCACTGTAGTTTGATAATAAAATGAATCCTCAAAAATACAACTTGCCTAATAATTGTGCACACAGTGTATTTATTTTTATTTTTTTTTGTTTTCAATTTACAAAATACAGTGACTGAACTGAAGAAAAATCTAAATCAAATCAATGTTTGTTGTGACTATTCTTTTACTTCCAACCAGCATCAATTCTTAGTCTTGTACACTGAAAAGATCGATATAACCTTAATTTTGTTGATGTACGCCATTTTAAGTATTGTTAGGTTTTTGCAGATATATTAGAAGTTTAATGAAACTGTTTCAGTTTGCTCAAGGATGTATAAACAAAGATAAGGTGTCCCTGAGCTTTCTGTGTTCAGCCGATTCTCATATAGCTAGCAGAAACAGTTTATACTAGGAAATTTGTCATGTTTCATGTAGTCAGCTCATGATGAAAAGTTACAAATTGCAGTTTTGAAACTCGCTCACCCCTCCCTTTTTAATTCTGTCCTGTACTCTTTTATTATTATATTATATACTCTTTATATTATTTATTATATAATCTAAGTAATGTCTAATAAGTTTGGAACATAAGCTGTCTGCTGTTATTCCGTGTTCATAGGGTGTTCCCAGAATTCTGCTGATAACCAGGAATCTCTCCACAGATCAGGGTTCTCTGAGAGGATAAAGAAAATCGATCCTTTCGTACACTTGCACAAAGTCAGAGTTTTTGTAGGATTAAAGTCATGTATATGATTAATCAGTTATTTCAAACGGGCTAATGATCAATTTCATATGCAAGTTGAAACAGTCATTAACTGAAACAAACAGCTGTGTTGGAGACTTAAAATTGGGCGAGGAACAGCCAAACTCAGCTATAATTGGCTCCTGTCTAAATTGGCCCTTGGATGTGTATGTATGAATGTGAGTTAGGGACCTTAGATTATATGCCCCTTGAGGGTTAGGGACTGATGTGAATGTACAATATTAATGTAAATTGACAGCGCTATACAAGTACCTGAAATAAATACTAAGGTGAGGTTGTG
Source organism: Staurois parvus (assembly GCF_062004578.1). Classification (NCBI taxonomy): domain Eukaryota; kingdom Metazoa; phylum Chordata; class Amphibia; order Anura; family Ranidae; genus Staurois; species Staurois parvus. The sequence goes on along the minus strand of NW_028318828.1, from coordinate 1,820,109 downwards.
GAAGACAGTTTTATGTCACCAGTCATACACCATGGCAAGAGTGAGCATAGCAACAAGACACAAGGTTGTTTTACTTCATCAACAAGGTTGCTCCCAGATTTCAAAGCAGACTTGGGTTTCAAGATGTGCTGTTCAAGCTCTTTTGAAGAATCACAAAGAAATGGGCAACGTTGAAAACTGTAGATGTAGTGGTCGACCAAAAAAACTTAGTATTACTGAATCCACAACAGTAAAATCAGTCTGTATATGCAGTAAAGCATGCTTGTTATACTCACTGTGGAACCTAAGGTGTTAATCCTCTGCATTATGTAAAAAGGCAGTTTGATCCTGACTTCTCTGTTCCTCCTCTTGTTCAAATGTCCACGTCAGACAGACTGCACTGTAGCCTTTCTGCAGATGCTCAGCTTAATGTGTATTGCTAGAGAGGTTTTTTATTTTTCCTTGGGAGAGACTAGGATGTTGTCAATTAATCTTTTCCATACTTTTAACCCCTTTCACTCCTTTTCAAAAATTTCTACATGCTCCCATCTAGACCTAAAAATGTTTGCTAGACTCTTCCAAATTAGAACCCATTGCTACGCCTTTTCTTTGAATATATAAATCTCTCCTCCGTACCAGAAATAATTATTGGAAATCCCAAATTCTAATAGAGTTATGAATTTATTCTGTTTTCTATGTAACTTAGTATATTCTTTAAGGGCCCATTTGACAGCACCCACCCCCTCTTCATGTTTAATACTGGTATACAAGAAATTTACATCTATGGTAGCCAATATAATGTCAAACCATCTCAATTACTTCCTGTCCATCCTTAAGGTAAGCTGGCATTTGTTTAACTACTGGTTTATTATATAGAGCAATCAGAAGTGATTAAAAATAGGTTTATCCAGAAAGGTTGTGATGCTCTTAATTTGGAAAAGTTAAGGTTTGAAGTAAGCAAAGGGTATATAGGAGATAGGAGGAAGGACACAAAAGGGATTAAGTCTAAAAGACTGGAGTTTGCTTTCATTTCTAATTACAGTTGCCAATATAAAGATATGGAGAGGATTATGCGAAAGCATTGGCTTATAGTGAAGAAAGATAAAACCCTAGGTCCTTTTGCTTCCGAGCAAACCTTCTTTTATATATAGAAAGGCATCTAATTTACGTAGTAAGATGGTGAAAAGTATAATTTCCCTCCCCCCAGGAATAACATTAATAGGATGTTCGATCTGAAAGGTTTCTTTCCGTGTATGAAATGTAATATCTGTAAAATGGCTGGAATGGTAACAAGGAAAATAGAACGTTTTACATCACAGGTGACTAAAAATGAATATAAAATCGACAAATTTATCACATGCACTACCCCTTATGTAACCTAGTGTTCTTTAAAACTCCAATATGTGGATCACACAACTAGACAGCTATATAAGAGATTTAGAGAACATAGGGGAAAAAAGATCATAGTTTGTCTAAACACTTTAAAGATTCTCATAAGTGTGATCCCTCACACTTGGAATTCTGTGGGATAGATAGAGTGGATGGTCATTGGAGAGGCAATAATATGACTACACCCTGTTCCAAATTATTATGCAAATTATATTTAAGTGTCAGAAAGATTAAATATTTTGTTTTTCAGTTTAACTCATGGATGGCATTGTGTCTCAGGGCTATTTTGATCACTGAAAACAATCTCGGACACCTGTGATAATTAGATTGGCAGGTGAGCCCAATTTAAGGAAAAACTACTAAAGGCCGTGGTGGAGTCATGTTTTGGGCTGGAATCATGGGAACAGAGCTGGTTGGCCCCTTTAGGGTCCCCAAAGGTGTAAAGATGACCTCTGCAAAGTATGTGGAGTTTATGACTGACCACTTTCTTCCCTGGTACAGAAGGAAGAACTATGCTTTCCGTAATAAAATCATCTTCATGCATGACAATGCACCATCTCATGCTGCAAAGAATACCTCTGCATCAATGGCTGCTATGGGGATAAAAGGGGAGAGAGTCATGGTGTGGCCTCCATTCTCCCCTGACCTCAGTCCTATTGAGAACCTTTGGAGCATCCTCAAGCAAAAGATCTATGAGGGTGGGAGGCAGTTTACATCCAAACAGCAGCTCTGGAAGGCTATTCTGACATCGTGCAAACAAATTCAAGCAGAAACTGTCCAAAAACGCACAAGTTAAATGGATCCAAGACTAGTGAAGCTGCTATCAAATAAGGGGTCCTATGTTAAAATGTAAGGTGACCTGTTAAAATGTTTAAAAAGTTAAAATGTTGTTAAAAGTTTGAAATAGCTTTTGATATCAGTAAATATGCTGCAAACACAACAAATGACAATTTTCATTTTTTTACAACCTATAAAGTGTTTTGAAAGTTACTGTGCGTAATAATTTGAAACCGTGCATTGTAAGTTTGTTTTAAAAAAATCATTAGGAGGTTTGTTCTATTAAAATTTGAATTGTACTCTTAATAGTTGATAACATGACAATTATGCTGACTGTTATTTACATCAATTATTTAGGTAAATGAGAAAAATATAATTTGCATAATAATTTGGAACAGTGTGTAGAGATACAGTTGTGCTCAAAAGTTTGCATACCCGGGCAGAAATTGTGAAATTTTTGCATTGATATTGAAAATATGACTGGTCATGCCAAAAATGTCTTTTATTGAAGGATGATGACCATATGAAGCCATTTAATATCAAATAGTTGTTTGGCTCCTTTTTAAATCATAAAGATAACAGAAGTCACCCAAATGGCCATGATCAAAAGTTTATATACCCTGGAATGTATGGCTTTGGTACAGACACACAATATGACACACACGGTTTAAAATGCCAATTGGAGGTTAACTGGTTGCCGATCAGCCACAGTGTTTTTACTGCGGCAAGGTGGTACCTCTGTGCAGAACGCTGTTTTTAAACGGCGCTCTGCAAAACAGGTAGGGGGCGTGCGCCCATCCCGCAGATCGTGGCAGCGGGTGTCCATCACCGGGTCTTGTCCGGTCATCACCCGGCGATTACCGGCAATCACTGACAGAGCACGGCTGCAGTGTTTACACTGCAAGTCTGCTCTCTGTCAGTTCAGAGCATGCTGAACCTGAGAGAAGAGTTTCTCTCTCAGGATCAGCGTGTTCCTGTGAAACACACACACCCGCCCCCTAGTAAAACACTCCCCTCACACAGTTAACCCCCTTCCTCCCCAGTGCCATTAGTACAGTGTCAGTGTTTTTTTTTTTTTTGCACTGATCACTGTATTGGTGTCACTGGGGATGTCAGTGACCCCAAGTCAATTCCCTCCAGTGTCAAAATGTCTGTCGCAGTCCCGCTATAAGTCACTGATCACTGTCATAAATCGCTGATTACTGCCATAAGTTGCTAATAGCCGCCATTATTAGTATAATAAAAAAAAATCCCAGTATCTTTCCCGCCATTTGTAGACGCTATAACTTTCACGTAAACCAATTAATTTACACGTATTGGGATTTGTTTTAGCAAAGACATGACGCAGAATGCATTTTGGCAGAAATTTGACTAAATTTGATTTTTACATTTTTTTTACAGCAAAAAGTCCAAAATATTTTTTTTTCTCAAAATGGTCAGCCTTTTTTTTTTATAGTGCAAAAAATAAAAACCGCACAGACGATCAAATACCACCGAAACAAAGCTCAATGTGTGGGGAAAAAAAAAGGATGGAAGTTTAATTCTGGGTGCAGTGTTGCATGACCACGCAATTGTCAGTTAAAGTAACGCAGCGACGTAACACAAACCGCTTCTGTAACTGCTTCCTGACCAATATATATATATATATATATATACGTGGTTCGTGCTCCCGTGGTTTTCACGCCCCTCCCATGTAGCGTCAGATTGCCCGTCAGTACACCAGTCAACACATTTAACCCCTTGATTGCCAGGAGCACGACCATGCACAATAAACCTCCATTGCTAGTATAGTGTCTGAACGGGTCAATATCTTTGATCAGATCAGCACTATACCAGCGTTCACATTAGTATAGCGTCCCTAAAAACGCAGCGTTAGTGGGATCAGCCCCGGCATCTGCCAGCACCTGCGTTTAGTCCCTACTCTTACCCCCCCCCTTCTCCCCCAGAAAGTGCAGTGTCAGTAGGTCACTGTCACTTGATGCATTGCACACAAAACCGCAGTGTTTGCTGAATCAGGCCTGATCTCTGTTAGCACTTGCCGGTAAATTTTGATGACTCTCATATGCAGAAGAGTGCCAGTACTAGTGCCGCTCTACTTTTTGGTGAACTGGCGAGTACCAACGGTCTAGTACATCTTGGTCTTTTACATACCTCCTTGATTTTTGGAGCTGTTTTTCACGGAATCTCTGTATGCGTTGGTTGTGGATCAAAGCAATTTATATGCACAACTATTTATCGCCGCCAACCCAAATTCAAACCTTGCCAGACCATTCTCATGGAAACTCATTACGGTTTAAGAATTTACATTTTTTTGGGGCCTAACCCTCAACATGGGCATTACTAAAAGAAATGAATTGCGGTTGTATTGGTCCACAGACCCGATTCATCATATGCCCGTGTTCTCTGCTGCCATTGCCAGGCATAGATATGAGAGTATAATGTGTTTTATGCATTTCAACGACAATGCACTCTGTCATCCTCGGGGTAACCCTGAATTTTACTGGCTCCACAAAATTCAACCCCTTTTGCAAATCACCTTAACCAAAAATTTGCAGATGTCTATACTCCCCAACAAAACATCTGCTTTGATGAGTTCCTCAATAATTTTTCTGGCCACCTTGCATTCAAACAATTTCTCCCCTGCAATCGTGCCAGATATGGGGTCAAGATGTAGAAGACCTATGAGAGGGCAACAGGCTATACTTATAAGTTTTGGATTTACGAGGGAAAAGATAGTCACGTGGAGCCCCTTGGATGCCCAGACTACATGGGGAGCAGTGGCAAGATAGTTTGGGACTGGTGTCATCCTTTTTCCATATGGGGTACCATTTATACGTGGACAATTTTTATTCAAGCGTGCCACTATTTAGACATGTGTTCAATCTTGAAACTGGCGCTTGTGGCAAAGTGTGACCTAATGTGTGCCCACCATTAGAAGTGGGTGGATGCAGGACCGTATATTCTAATGGTGGGCATACCACACACTTTTTCTGGCAGAGATTTCTTCTAATTTTTTCATTCAGTCCACAGGCTGCATACAAAAAAAAGAACATAGTACAGTTGCAAGAAAAAGTATGTGAACCCCTTGGGATTCCGTGGAGTTTTGCATGAATTGGGCATAAAATGTGCTCTGAACGTCATCTAAGTCACAACAATAGAAGAACACAGTCTGCTGAACATAATACTACACAAACATTAGATGTTGCCATGGTTTAATTGCACATAACATGTAAACATTCACAGTGCAGGGAGGAAAAAAGTATGTGAACCTTTGGACTTAATAACTGGTTGACCCTCCTTTGGCAGCAATAACCTCAACCAAACGTTTCCTGTAGTTGCAGATCAGACCTGCACAACAATCTGGAGTCATTTTGGACCACTCCTCTTCACAAAACTGTTTCAGTGTAGCAATATTCTTGGGATGTCTGGTGTGAATCGCTCTCTTAAGGTCATGCCACAGTATTTCAATCGGGTTGAGGTCAGGACTCTGACTGGGCCACTCCAGAAGGCGTATTCTGTGCTGTTGCAGCCATTGTTTTGTTGAATGACTTGTATGCTTTGGGTCATTGTCCTGTTGCATCATCCATCCTCTGCGGAGCTTCAGTTGGCGGACAGATGGTCGTACGTTTTCCTGCAAAATGTCTTGATAAACTCTGGAATTCATTTTTCCATCAATGACAACAATCCGTCCAGGCCCTGAGGCAGCAAAGCAGCCCCAAACCATGATGCTCCCTCCGCCATGTTTCACAGTGGGGATGAGGTTTTGATGTTGGTGTGCTGTGCCTTTTTTTCTCCACACATAGTGTTGTGTGTTCTTCCCAAACAACTCAATCTTGGTTTCATCTGTCCACAGTATATTTTGCCAGTAGTGCTGTGGAACATCCAGGTGCTCTTTTGCAAACTTCAAACGTGCTGCAATATTCTTTTTGGACAGCAATGGCTTCCTCCGTGGTGTCCTCCCATGTACTTCATTCTTGTTTAATGTTTTCCTTATTGTAGATGTGTCAACAAAAATGTTAGCATGTGCCAGAGATTTCTGTAGGTCTTTAGCCGACACTCTGGGATTCTTCTTTACCTCATGCAGCATTCTGCGCTGTGCTCTTGCAGTCATTTTTTACAGGACGACCACGCCTAGGGAGAGTAGCAACAGTGCTAAACTTTCTCCATTTGTAGACCGTCTGTCTTACCGTGGACACATGAACATCAAGGCTTTTGGAGATACTTTTGTAACCCTTTCCAGCTTCATGCAAGTCAACAATTCTTGATGGTAGGTCTTCTGAGAGCTCTTTTCTGCGAGGCATGGTTCACATCAGACAGTGCTTCTTGAAACCAGTAAACCCAAAACAGGTGTGTGTTTTTTTAGGGCAGGACAGCTGTCAGCAACACATCCAATATCATCACACTGATTGGAGTCAAGGTTGGCTCACTCCTGGCTCCAATTAGCTCTGGGAGAAGTCATTAAGCTAGGGCCTCACATACTTTTTCCTCCCTGCACTGTGAATGTTTACATGTTATGTGCAATTAAACCATGGCAACATCTAATGTTTGTGTAGTATTATATTCAGCAGACTGTGTTCTTCTATTGTTGTGACTTAGATGACGTTCAGAGCACATTTTATGCCCAATTCATGCAAAACTCCACGTAATCCCAAGGGGTTCACATACTTTTTCTTGCAACTGTATGTATACCCAATAAGGACCAGCGACGTACTGGTACATCACTGGACTTTGAATTGTTATACCAGGATGATGCCTACAGCTGCAGACATCATCCTGGTATCGTTTTTTTTCAGCCAGCGATCGGCTGTCATGTAAAAGCAATCCTAGTGGCTAATAAGCTGCAGGATTGCTTTTACAAGCAGCAGGATAGGATGCCCCCCCCCCTCCCCCACTGCCTTGCCCGGACTTCTCGGGCAGCCCCGTGCCATCAGGGGTACCTGAGAATGCAGCCGGTGTTTCTGCCAGATGATCGTAGAGCTGATTGGAGACCAGAGTGGTGCCAATCATCTCTATAGTCTAAGAATTCGAAAGCTACGAGCATTTCATCACTTCAGTTTTGCAGGATATAAACAGCGCCATTTTGTAAATTTGAAAAGCATCTAATCACGCTGATTTTGGTTTAATTAGATAATGTAAGGGCAGAGGAGAGATCTAGAGTCTGATAGACCCCAGATTTCTCAAAAAAGAATATTTGACAATGCCCATTGAAGTTATAGGGGATATTTGCATTCCCTGTGATAGCATTAAAAGTGATCAAAAAAAAAATGAAATGTACAATGTAAAAATAAGAAAAAATCAAAATAATAAAAAAAAAAATCGCCCCTCCCATGTGCGCACACCTGTGTGCACAAGCCTTGACCCTGTGCCGTTATGTAAACAGCGGTTGCACCATGCATGTGAGGTATTGCCGTGAACATCAGATCAAGGGCATTAGTTCTAACACTAGACCTCCTCTGTGAATCTAAAATGGTAGCTTTTAAAGGCTTTTAACCTCTTTGGCGGTATGATTCTTTCAGATTTTTGGTGCTGAAAGCGGTACCATTATTTTGCATGGAAATATGTATTTTTTTTATTTTAGGCCTGTAATTCTTAGGAATAACTCACTGAAATCTGTCCGAACAAGAGTCTAGTAAACATCCCGGGTAGGATAAAATTTGAAACACGTAATCATAAATTATAATTTAATAAATAATCATAAAAAATAATAATATAATAATACATTTAATTCAATAATATAATGAAACCAAAAACACTGAAATTTGAAATATAGCGCCAAGTTAGCACATTGCTGAGCAAAGTCGCAAAATCGTTTTCAGTGTCTGATGACGATTTTCCCCACAAATCATTATCACTCAATTCTGCAAGTGGTTCTGATTTACTATTGCTGTTCTCTAGCTGATCTAAACCGCTTTTGACCTAAAGGGACACTTTTTGGACGCCATAGACATTTCTCAGTTTCCAGGCAGAAAGAACAGACAAAATGCAGGCAGGGCACAGGACAAAGCACTCGGGACAAAATGTATGTGAAATTGGTTGAGACAGCAATGTTTTACTATGTAAAATGTAAAAAAAACAAAAGACATTTTTTAAAATTTTTAAATTTCCCGCCGCCAGCGGCGCCCGTACGTCCCGACGTCACAGGGACAGGACACAGAAGCCAGATGCCGACATCGGCCGGAGGAGATGGCCAGGGACGCTGCAGGGGACACATCGCAGGAGCGCAGGGTAAGTGAAGAACAAATGCCGGAGCAGTGCCGCATGGTATTCCCGAGTGTAGCTCAGGGTTACTGTTTGTGGTACTGAAATGTTATCCCGAGCTACACTCGGGAATACCGCCAAGGAGGCTACAGCGTTGGATATTAAAAATGTTTGCAGTTTGTCGCCATTGCATGGGGTATGCACAGTTTTAAAGCATGTCATGTTTGGTATCTATTTACTCGGCATACCATTATCTTTTATATTTTACCAAGTAATTGGCCAATATATTGTGTTTTTGTGCATTAAAAGTAAAAAAATTAATTTTTTTTAAAATTTGCATTTGAAATAATGCAAAATGAAAAATCGCTGCGTGAGTACTATGTGCCATAAATACTTGTAGTACCTACCATTTTATTTACTAGGGTGTCTGTTTTAAAAAAAAAAATATAATGTTTGGGGGTTTAAATTAATTTCCTAGCAAAAATTACTGATTTTTTTCATGTGAACAAAAAGTGTCAGAAAAGGCTTGGTCTTCAGGCGGTTAGAAGAATGAGTGATGTGTGGCATAAACTTCTAATGCTGGGCATAGAATGCCCCCACCCCCCAAAACAACCCCTTTTTGGAAAGTTGACACCCCAAACTATTTGCTGAGAAGCATGTTGAATCAATAAAATCATTTTTTTTTTTTTTAGAAAGTTTTTGGAAAATGACAAAAAAAAATTTTTTTTTACACAAAATTATCACTTAAATGATTTACTGCTCACACATGCCATGGGTATATGTGGAATTACTCCCCAAAATACTTTCTGCTACTTCTCCTGAGTATGAGGGTACCACATGGGAGAGACGTTTTGGTAGTCTAGCCAAGTACAAGACCCCAAAATCCAATAAGCACCTTCAGGCTTTTAAAGGGCTTTATTTCCTCATTACACTTCCAGACTACCTATCAGTTTTGGAGGCCCTGAAATGCCAGAATAGCACCTAACCCCCCCAAATGACCCCTTTTTGGAAAATAGACACCCCAAGGAATTTGATAAGAAGCACGGTAAGTATTTTGCAGATCTCATTTGTTGCCACAAGTTTTTGGAAAATGAAGAAAAAAAACAAAACATATTTTTTCTATTCTTTTTTTATATTTCAAAACCTTGTGAGAAAAAATGAGATCTGAAAAATACTCACCATGCCCCTTTTTAAATTCCTTGGGGTGTCTACTTTCCAGAAAGGGGTAATTTGGGGGGGTTTGGTGCTATCCTGGCATGTCAGGGCCTTCAAAACTGTGATAGGTAGTGAGGGGAAGTGTAATTAGGAAGTTACGCACCTTCAGGCTTTCAAAATAGTCATTGGATTTCATGCTCCTGTATGTGGCTAGACTCCCAAAAAGTCTCACACACATGGTATCCCCATACTTGGTAGAAGTAGCAGAATGTATTTTGGGGTGTACTTTCACATACACCCATGGTTTGTGCGAGAAATCATTTAAATGACAACTTTGTGTAAAAAAAAAAAACAAAAAAATGTTTTTGTCATTTTCGAAAAACTTGTGGAAAAAAAAGTAAATCTTCCATGGACTCAATATGCCTCTCAGCAGATAGCTTAGGGTGTCTACTTTCCGAAAAGGGGTCATTTGAGGGAGTTTGTACTATCCTGGTATTTTAGCACCTCAAGAAATGTGATGGGCAGTCAGAAAGTAAAAGCTGCGTAAATTTCATTATCTATACCATAGTTTATAGACACTATAACTTTTACACAAAGCAATAAATATACACTTACTGGGATTTTTTTTTACCAAAAACATGTAGCAGAATACATTTTGGCCTAAATTTATGACGAAATTTTAGTTTTTTTGGATATTTTTTATGACCGAAATGAGAAAATATTGTTTTTTTTAAAAAAAAAAAAAAAAAGTTTTTTTCTTCAAAATTTTTCTGGTTATAGCGCCAAAAATAAAAAGCGCACAGGTGATAATATACCACCAAAAGAAAGCTCTATTTGGGAGAAAAAAAGGACATAAATTTGATTTATGTACCGTATTGCATGACCGCGCAATTGTCCGTTAAACTAGCGCAGCACTATATAGCAAAAAAATGGCGTAAATTGCAGTATGTATACCATAGTTTGTAGACGCTATAACTTTCACACAAAGTAATCAATATACACTTATTGGGATTTTTTTTTTACCAAAAACATATAGCAGAATACATTTTGGCCTAAATTTATAACTAACTTTGAGTTTACTATATATATTTTATAGCTGAAAGTAAAAATCGTTTTTCTTAAAAATTTTTGGTCTTTTTTTGTTTATAACATGAAAAATAAAAAGCGCACAGGTGATCAAATACCACAGAAAGAAAGCTCTATTTGTGTGAAAAAAAGGACGTAAATTTCATTTGGGTGCAGCATTGCATGACCGCGCAATTATCAGTTGAATTAGTGCAACGCCGAGTAGCAAAAAGAGGCCTGGTCAGGAAGGGGGGTAAATCCTCAGGAGGGCAAGTAGTTAATGTCCCACATCTGTGGCTTTCTAAATTGCAATTAGTGTCAGTGTATAAATAGTCAATGAGTTTGTTAGCTCTTACGTGGAAGCACTGACTAGGCTAGATACTGAACCATGGGGATCAGAATAGAACTGTCAAAAGTCCTGCGTAACAAGGTAATGGAACTTTATAAAGATGGAAAAGGACATAAAAAGATGTCCAAAGCCTTGAATATGCTAGTTGTCACTTCCACTAAAGAAGTAGAACATTCAGGGACCTCTTGATACCAAGCCAAGTACAGGTAGACCAAGAAAGATTGCAGCCACAACTGCCAGAAGAAGTGTTTGGGATAAAAAGTGAAACCCATAGGTAACTACAAGAAAAATACAGGCTGCTCTGGAAAAGAAAGTGTGGTTGTTTTGAAGGAGTACAATATGATGACACTTGAACAAAAATGAGCTGCATGGTCGAGGTGCCAGAAAGAAGCCTTTACTGCATCAATGACACAAAAAGGCCTGGTTAGGCATGTCAAGGTGTTGTCAGGCATATCGTAACTGGGCTTTTTTGTGGCATTGGTGCAGTAAAAGCTACTTTTTGGTACCTCAACCAAACAGCTCATTTTTGTTCAAGTATCACCGTATTGTACTCGTTAAAAACAACCACACCATCTTTTTCCAGAGTAGCCTGTATTTTTTAGGGTTGCCTGTGGGTTTTTCTTTGAATCCCGAACAATTCTTCTGTCAGTTATGGCTGCAATCTTTCTTGGTCTATCTGACATTGGCTTGATATCAAGACATCCCCATACCTTCCACTTCTTAATAAGTGATTTAACAGTACTGATTGGCATATTATGTGGTGTGTGATCTTGCATACAGTCCTTCTGAGAAGGGATTATTGTAATCGCCTCTCCTTTAGATAATCATGTAGGATTACGTGGTTATATACTCCTCCTCCATGGTCTCTGGTATCTTTCCATCACTTTATGGTCTTTGATACTTTATCCCTTTATTATGGTTCCTTTTAATTATTAAATAATTGTCTTATATACATCGTTATAAAGTTTAGCATCCCCCCCCCGGTATTATTTGTAGGTACTGATCATTCATTGGTCTGTATATTGGAGGTTGTAAATATTGGCAGGAGGCAATTACCTGGGATGTTAGCGCTTGGTTCTCCCCCCCCTTCCCGGGTGATATATAAGGTTGGGACCAATTTGATTTAACATTTGATGTAACATTTGTTACATTATTTGTCTAGGATTTGCTGTCATTCCCCCTATTTATTTAATATGATAGGTTTATAAATCTTATTAGGTCCTTAGTAGGTTAAATTGTTGTCCCTGGTTATTTGATGATGGGGTATACCTTGTGTGTATCCACATAAGGTAATGCATGTGAGTAAGGTACTATTGTGTCCATTTATAATTTAGGAATATATTGTTCAGGTTCACTGATAGTTTGCATTAATTTATAACATCACTATAGGGTAGTGTGGTTTCCTGCTGCCATAAGTTCTATAATAGGTGGATTATAGGATATATTCGTACTAAATAGAATGTCCCCATATTACTGTTTTTGTTAATAATGTAGTTATTGCACCTTTGTATGTATACTGTATATCGCTATCTGCATTCGGTCATCGCTATTTAGTGCCTTAGATGTAAACACAGGAGTGTCCTTTTCCAAGATGGTGTCCGCCGCCCACGATAAGGCGGAAGGAGAGTATTTAAGTGGCTGTTGGTTTGACGAGCATATCCTTTGATAAAGTCGAAAGTGGCGAAACGCTTCTGAAAGTGACGTCAGACGTAGACTGGAAGTTGCAGAGCGACCATCTTGGCCAAGGTTTATAGTGAGCAAACGCTGATTTTAAAAGAGAAATGCAGTTATATCATGTTTGTGTGTAAGCACTTTTTTATGGATTTTAATACTTTAATACACTATGGATGCCATCTTGTTTTGATCCATGATATACTGCCATTTGGAAACAGAAGTATTATCGGCTAAACCTTTTCTATTTAACATTGGAGAATTGGTGTAGCCTGATTGCTATGTGGTATTTGGAGTAATAGTGGCCAGGAGGAGCCTGTGTTATCCTATGCTGATGATCCAGCCTGATCCGGTAAGGTGCATGGTCTGTGAGGTGGTGGAGTGTGAATTCACTTTTCACTGGTGGCAATACTGATGAGTGAAGGGAGTACTAGAGAGCACTATATTTAGGAATCTATATCTAGGAATCAAGATACCATATCATATTGTGATCTTTTCAGAGGGTCCATCACTTGGGAAAGGAAGGATGTAAGAAAAGTCTATTTTTGTGGGGGAATCTTGCTGGTGGAATGTGTTATGAGGCGATTTTCAAGTAATTAGAGGGTAAGAGTAAGGATGACATATTTAGACGTGGACACATGGAGTGTGGAGCACATTTCACACGGATTTTTGTAAGTATGATTCGGAATCATAATTTTGGGTGTATTGAGGATAATACACTATGTACGTTTTATATTTTTTTGAGGGTAATAAGTGGATGAAGGAGTATGAATTATGCACAGAAAAATACTCAACAAAGAAGAATGAATAATTCATCACTGTGGGGTTATTTATCTAAAGATGATGTGAGAGACTTTTTTGCCTGTAGACCCTGGTTCCTTGGGTCTCTTACTTATTACTTCTTTCTCTGCACAACACTATAAGGTCAAACAAATAATTTTATATAGATACAAAAAAAAACATTGGCCAATATTGAAAAATTGATTACTAGGTTCTATTTTGCCTTAAAAGTCAGCAGTCGCTTTTAGGGAGGCACCGTCATTAAAAAATAAGGTGATCCCTAAGACTAAGGATGGCCGGTCACCTCATGAAATGGACCTATATATTACTATAGGTCAGCGGTTCTCAACCTGGGGGTCGCACAACACTTTCCCAGGGGTCGCCTAAGACCATCGGAAAACACATATTTCCGATGGCCTTAGGAACCGAGACACCGCTCCTTGATCCGTCTGCAGGTGTGGGCGGGATGACATGCCGTTCCTGTCATCTGGACACACCCCCGGGATCAATCCTTCCTCGTCGGTGATTGGCCGCCGGAACTGTAGCTCAAGAGAGGCACACAGGCGGCCAATCACCGGCGAGGAGGTGGAGCTTGGAAAGGAGGAGCCGAGCGGCACCGCGAAGCACGAGCGAGTGAAGAGGAGGAAAGCGGCCGGAGAAGGAAGCCATCTGACCGGTAAGTGTTTGTACCATGGGAGAGGGAGGGAGCGAGCGAGCCCAGGCTGGAGCAGGGGTCAGCAAGGTAAGTATCATTGGTGTCAGTGGGAGGAATAGTGCCCAATCATTGGTGTCACTATTACCAATGATGGGGCACTATTCCTCCCACTGACACCAACGATGGGGCACTATTCCTCCCACTGACACCAACGATGGGGCACTATTCCTCCCACTGATACCAACGATGGGGCACTATTCCTCCCACTGATACCAATGATGGGGCACTATTCCTCCCACTGATACCAATGATGGGGCACTATTCCTCCCCCCACTGACACCAACGGTGGGGCACTATTCCTCCCCCCACTGACACCAACGGTGGGGCACTATTCCTCCCCCCACTGACACCAACGGTGGGGCACTATTCCTCCCCCCACTGACACCAACGGTGGGGCACTATTCCTCCCCCCACTGACACCAACGGTGGGGCACTATTCCTCCCCCCACTGACACCAACGGTGGGGCACTATTCCTCCCCCCACTGACACCAACGGTGGGGCACTATTCCTCCCCCCACTGACACCAACGGTGGGGCACTATTCCTCCCCCCACTGACACCAACGGTGGGGCACTATTCCTCCCCCCACTGACACCAACGGTGGGGCACTATTCCTCCCCCCACTGACACCAACGGTGGGGCACTATTCCTCCCCCCACTGACACCAACGGTGGGGCACTATTCCTCCCCCCACTGACACCAACGGTGGGGCACTATTCCTCCCCCCACTGACACCAACGGTGGGGCACTATTCCTCCCCCCACTGACACCAACGGTGGGGCACTATTCCTCCCCCCACTGACACCAACGGTGGGGCACTATTCCTCCCCCCACTGACACCAACGGTGGGGCACTATTCCTCCCCCCACTGACACCAACGGTGGGGCACTATTCCTCCCCCCACTGACACCAACGGTGGGGCACTATTCCTCCCCCCACTGACACCAACGGTGGGGCACTATTCCTCCCCCCACTGACACCAACGGTGGGGCACTATTCCTCCCCCCACTGACACCAACGGTGGGGCACTATTCCTCCCCCCACTGACACCAACGGTGGGGCACTATTCCTCCCCCCACTGACACCAACGGTGGGGCACTATTCCTCCCCCCACTGACACCAACGGTGGGGCACTATTCCTCCCCCCACTGACACCAACGGTGGGGCACTATTCCTCCCCCCACTGACACCAACGGTGGGGCACTATTCCTCCCCCCACTGACACCAACGGTGGGGCACTATTCCTCCCCCCACTGACACCAACGGTGGGGCACTATTCCTCCCCCCACTGACACCAACGGTGGGGCACTATTCCTCCCCCCACTGACACCAACGGTGGGGCACTATTCCTCCCCCCACTGACACCAACGGTGGGGCACTATTCCTCCCCCCACTGACACCAACGGTGGGGCACTATTCCTCCCCCCACTGACACCAACGGTGGGGCACTATTCCTCCCCCCACTGACACCAACGGTGGGGCACTATTCCTCCCCCCACTGACACCAACGGTGGGGCACTATTCCTCCCCCCACTGACACCAACGGTGGGGCACTATTCCTCCCCCCACTGACACCAACGGTGGGGCACTATTCCTCCCCCCACTGACACCAACGGTGGGGCACCAGTCCTCCCCCCACTGACACCAACGGTGGGGCACTATTCCTCCCCCCACTGACACCAACGGTGGGGCACTATTCCTCCCCCCACTGACACCAACGGTGGGGCACTATTCCTCCCCCCACTGACACCAACGGTGGGGCACTATTCCTCCCCCCACTGACACCAACGGTGGGGCACTATTCCTCCCCCCACTGACACCAACGGTGGGGCACTATTCCTCCCCCCACTGACACCAACGGTGGGGCACTATTCCTCCCCCCACTGACACCAACGGTGGGGCACTATTCCTCCCCCCACTGACACCAACGGTGGGGCACTATTCCTCCCCCCACTGACACCAACGGTGGGGCACTATTCCTCCCCCCACTGACACCAACGGTGGGGCACTATTCCTCCCCCCACTGACACCAACGGTGGGGCACTATTCCTCCCCCCACTGACACCAACGGTGGGGCACTATTCCTCCCCCCACTGACACCAACGGTGGGGCACTATTCCTCCCCCCACTGACACCAACGGTGGGGCACTATTCCTCCCCCCACTGACACCAACGGTGGGGCACTATTCCTCCCCCCACTGACACCAACGGTGGGGCACTATTCCTCCCCCCACTGACACCAACGGTGGGGCACTATTCCTCCCCCCACTGACACCAACGGTGGGGGCACTATTCCTCCCCCCACTGACACCAACGGTGGGGGCACTATTCCTCCCCCCACTGACACCAACGGGGGGGGCACTATTCCTCCCCCCACTGACACCAACGGGGGGGGCACTATTCCTCCCCCCACTGACACCAACGGGGGGGGCACTATTCCTCCCCCCACTGACACCAACGGGGGGGGCACTATTCCTCCCCCCACTGACACCAACGGGGGGGGCACTATTCCTCCCCCCACTGACACCAACGGGGGGGGCACTATTCCTCCCCCCACTGACACCAACGGGGGGGGCACTATTCCTCCCCCCACTGACACCAACGGGGGGGGCACTATTCCTCCCCCCACTGACACCAACGGGGGGGGCACTATTCCTCCCCCCACTGACACCAACGGGGGGGCACTATTCCTCCCCCCACTGACACCAACGGGGGGGCACTATTCCTCCCCCCACTGACACCAACGGGGGGGGCACTATTCCTCCCCCCACTGACACCAACGGGGGGGCACTATTCCTCCCCCCACTGACACCAACGGGGGGGCACTATTCCTCCCCCCACTGACACCAACGGGGGGGCACTATTCCTCCCCCCACTGACACCAACGGGGGGGCACTATTCCTCCCCCCACTGACACCAACGGGGGGGCACTATTCCTCCCCCCACTGACACCAACGGGGGGGCACTATTCCTCCCCCCACTGACACCAACGGGGGGGCACTATTCCTCCCCCCACTGACACCAACGGGGGGGCACTATTCCTCCCCCCACTGACACCAACGGGGGGGCACTATTCCTCCCCCCACTGACACCAACGGGGGGGCACTATTCCTCCCCCCACTGACACCAGCGGGGGGGCACTATTCCTCCCCCCACTGACACCAGCGGGGGGGCACTATTCCTCCCCCCACTGACACCAGCGGGGGGGCACTATTCCTCCCCCCACTGACACCAGCGGGGGGGCACTATTCCTCCCCCCACTGACACCAGCGGGGGGGCACTATTCCTCCCCCCACTGACACCAGCGGGGGGGCACTATTCCTCCCCCCACTGACACCAGCGGGGGGGCACTATTCCTCCCCCCACTGACACCAGCGGGGGGGCACTATTCCTCCCCCCACTGACACCAGCGGGGGGGCACTATTCCTCCCCCCACTGACACCAGCGGGGGGGCACTATTCCTCCCCCCACTGACACCAGCGGGGGGGCACTATTCCTCCCCCCACTGACACCAGCGGGGGGGCACTATTCCTCCCCCCACTGACACCAGCGGGGGGGCACTATTCCTCCCCCCACTGACACCAGCGGGGGGGCACTATTCCTCCCCCCACTGACACCAGCGGGGGGGCACTATTCCTCCCCCCACTGACACCAGCGGGGGGGCACTATTCCTCCCCCCACTGACACCAGCGGGGGGGCACTATTCCTCCCCCCACTGACACCAGCGGGGGGGCACTATTCCTCCCCCCACTGACACCAGCGGGGGGGCACTATTCCTCCCCCCACTGACACCAGCGGGGGGGCACTATTCCTCCCCCCACTGACACCAGCGGGGGGGCACTATTCCTCCCCCCACTGACACCAGCGGGGGGGCACTATTCCTCCCCCCACTGACACCAGCGGGGGGGCACTATTCCTCCCCCCACTGACACCAGCGGGGGGGCACTATTCCTCCCCCCACTGACACCAGCGGGGGGGCACTATTCCTCCCCCCACTGACACCAGCGGGGGGGCACTATTCCTCCCCCCACTGACACCAGCGGGGGGGCACTATTCCTCCCCCCACTGACACCAGCGGGGGGGCACTATTCCTCCCCCCACTGACACCAGCGGGGGGGCACTATTCCTCCCCCCACTGACACCAGCGGGGGGGCACTATTCCTCCCCCCACTGACACCAGCGGGGGGGCACTATTCCTCCCCCCACTGACACCAGCGGGGGGGCACTATTCCTCCCCCCACTGACACCAGCGGCGGGGCACTATTCCTCCCCCCACTGACACCAGCGACGGGGCACTATTCCTCCCCCCACTGACACCAGCGACGGGGCACTATTCCTCCCCCCACTGACACCAGCGACGGGGCACTATTCCTCCCCCCACTGACACCAGCGACGGGGCACTATTCCTCCCCCCACTGACACCAGCGACGGGGCACTATTCCTCCCCCCACTGACACCAGCGACGGGGCACTATTCCTCCCCCCACTGACACCAGCGACGGGGCACTATTCCTCCCCCCACTGACACCAGCGACGGGGCACTATTCCTCCCCCCACTGACACCAGCGACGGGGCACTATTCCTCCCCCCACTGACACCAGCGACGGGGCACTATTCCTCCCCCCACTGACACCAGCGACGGGGCACTATTCCTCCCCCCACTGACACCAGCGACGGGGCACTATTCCTCCCCCCACTGACACCAGCGACGGGGCACTATTCCTCCCCCCACTGACACCAGCGACGGGGCACTATTCCTCCCCCCACTGACACCAGCGACGGGGCACTATTCCTCCCCCCACTGACACCAGCGACGGGGCACTATTCCTCCCCCCACTGACACCAGCGACGGGGCACTACTCCTCCCACTGCAAAATTACAGTTATGAAGTAGCAACGAAAATAATTTTATGGTTGGGGGTCACCACAACATGAGGAACTGTATTAAGGGGTCGCGGCATTAGAAAGGTTGAGAACCACTGCTATAGGTCAATCAGGCATAGTAATTCAATCCATGGACTCCAGATGGCAGCATAAAGCTGATTATGGCAATAGCAAGGATGACAGTACCACAATCATCCAAAAGGATCTCTTCACAACTCAATATCCACATGTAGGAAGAAGAGAACATACACAGAGTATGTCACTAAACTCTGCCCCACACATTACACCACCAACCACGTGGCTTTGTCAGAGATAGGCCTATCCATACTCTATGGATTCTCTGCTGTCATCTGGAGTCAATGAATTGAATTACTTTGCCTATAGTAATCTATAGGTTCATTTCATGAGGTGAGCAGCCGTCCTTACTCTTAGGTGGAGGTGCACTTATTTGCAGTGGAGCTTGGTCGGTTGGAGTTGTGGAGCATATTTTCTATTCAAGCACATTTTTTTCAAGCACAATATAGGGTTGGAACTGTTACAACATATGGACTTTGTATTTATAATAATGTTGGACACTTATATGTTATTTAATTTATTTATAATATGACTATTGTTTTTCTTTATTAATATATAGCAGTGGTTCTCAACCTTCCTAATGCCGCGACCCCTTAATACAGTTCCTCATGTTGTGGTGACCCCCAACCATAAAATAATTTTCGTTGCTACTTCATAACTGTAATTTTGCAGTGGGAGGAGTAGTGCCACGTCACTGGTGTCAGTGGGAGGAATAGTGCCCCATCATTGGTGTTAGTGGGAGGAATAGTGCCCCATCATTGGTGTCAGTGGGAGGAATAGTGCCCCATCATTGGTGTCAGTGGGGGGAATAGTGCCCCATCATTGGTGTCAGTGGGAGGAATAGTGCCCCTTCACTGGTGTCAGTGGGAGGAATAGTGTCCCATCACTGGTGTCAGTGGGAGGAAAAGTGCCCCATCACTGGTGTCAGTGGGAGGAATAGTGCCCCATCACTGGTGTCAGTGGGAGGAATAGTGCCCCATCACTGGTTTCAGTGGGAGGAATAGTGCCCCATCATTGGTGTCAGTGGGAGGAATAGTGCCCCATCGTTGGTGTCAGTGGGAGGAATAGTGCCCCATCGTTGGTGTCAGTGGGAGGAATAGTGCCCCATCGTTGGTGTCAGTGGGGGGAGGATTAGTGCCCCATCGTTGGTGTCAGTGGGGGGAGGAATAGTGCCCCATCTTTGGTAATAGTGACACCAATGATTGGGCACTATTCCTCCCACTGACACCAATGATACTTACCTGCTCCAGCCTGGGCTCGCTCGCTCCCTCCCTCTCCCATGGTACAAACACTTACCGGTCAGATGGCTTCCTTCTCCGGCCGCTTTCCTCCTCTTCACTCGCTCGTGCTTCGCGGTGCCGCTCGGCTCCTCCTTTCCAAGCTCCACCTCCTCGCCGGTGACGAGGAAGGATTGATCCTGGGGGTGTGTCCAGATGACAGGAACGGCATGTCATCCCGCCCACACCTGCAGACGGATCAAGGAGCGGTGTCTCGGTTCCTAAGGCCATCGGAAATATGTCTTTTCCGATGGTCTTAGGCGACCCCTGGGAAAGTGTCGTTCGACCCCCAAAGGGGTCGCGACCCCCAGGTTGAGAACCGCTGATATATAGGGTATACCATATCCGTCTTAATGAACACATTGTGAATATTAAGAAGGGATTTAAGTGACAGTGTTTCATGACACCATGCACTTTTCCATAACAAAAATCCTGAGGGAACCGCCTTTTTTGCCATAGATTTATTTCCCATTAGTGGGGTGGCAATGCTAAAAGGGAATTATCACTTTCTGTGGTCAAGTGGATTTATGACCTCAAGACTTATGCACCGAATGGTTCATCAGCATAGGGGATTTAATTTCCTTATATGATTATTTTAGTGCTCCTGTAACGTACCTGTTGGTAGAACCTGAAGTGCAGAGGAAGGCCTCCCTTGCAACTCTGGCTCAGGGGCCCTGGTAGCGTAACAGGGAGCGCCCGAGCACAGAGTTGCACGAGTGCCTGGTAGGACTTCTGCGGATGGATGTTGACGTGCGTCAGGAATGCAGGAGCAGCTGGTGGATGGCACACCGACAGAAGTGCAGGAGCAGCTGGCAGATGGCACAAGTGTAGGAGCAGGGTACTGGCAAGGATAAGTCGGTTCAGGTGGAGGAGACGAGTAAAGCATGGTCAGGCGGTCAGTACAGGCAACATTCAAGCAGGGTCAATAACAGGTCAGATCAGCAACGGAATCACAGGTAACAGGGATGCACGGGTGCTAAAAAAAAATAGACCAATTGGCACTAATGCAAGGCACTAGCCCAGCTTAGATAGCCCGTCTGGCGCCAATGCGCGTACCTGTGTGCACGCGCATTCGCTAATTGGCCATGAGCAGGACTGACAGGTTCTAGTCCTGTGCATAGATATGCGCATTCCCTGACATTGCACCCTCCATACAGGCAGCCTTCGTATGCCAAACTGGGAACGTTTCTCAGGATACCTGCAGAAAAATGCTTGAATTACTTCTTTGGCATGAACATTAGTCTCTGGTTCCATAGAGTTCTATTTTGCCCCATACCCCTTCCACTTAATCAAGTATTGTACCTGGTTTCTTCTTTTCTAGCAGTCCAGAATGGACTCATCTATGCAGATATTTTGTTGGGGCATATACACATCTGCAAATTTCTGGGAAAAGTGATTTACAAGGTGATACATTTTGTGAAGCTGATCATTTTCAGGGTCACTTTGAGGATGACAGAGTGTATTGTCATTGAAATGCATGAAAATTATTATATTCTCATATCTACGCCTGCTCATTGCCGCAGATAAAACTGGCATATAATGAATCGAGTCTGTGGACTAATATATGACCACAATTTTTTCTTTTTTGTAATGCCCATGTTGAGGGTTAGGCCTAAAAATTATTTTAACATCAAACCATGGTACTTTTACATTCAAATGGTCTGGCAAGGTACAAATTTGGTTTGATGATGATGTACTGGTCAGCATATAAATTGCTTGGGTCCACAATCAAATTGTACAAATCTTCCATAAAAAACTGCTACAAAAAATCAAGGGGAGTTGTTAAATTTGCTGCTTCCACCTGAATTCTGGGTTGGGCTGTGAATGGGGGGGATAAGGTTTACTGCTGAATCTGTGGGCTGCCAGTCAGGATTTGCAAGCACATCTGGAAGGACACTATGGGCTCTATGAACCTATGTTTGAATTCTTTGTGGCTGCAGGACGCTACTAGTGCTAGCCACCTCACTATTTGGACTGAACTTATGAGACTCGCCACGTAACCAAGTGATACTGCAGAGCTATGGTGTAAAAGGCCAGGATGTACTAGGTGACTGGTGCTTGTCAGATCAACGAAAGGTAGTGTAATGTTAGTACTGGCACTCTGCTGCATATGAGAATCATCATGTATTTCTAGCATCTCAGCAAGTTGGGCATGGGGTTTGGGTATGCCCGACCTTCACAGAGATCTCTTCTCCATTGTCTGAGTTCTCTAACGGGGTGCCGCTGCTCTCTACAGGTTTGTATTCTGAGCCTGATTCTGTCAGTGAGGACTCCCCTTCGCTCTCATCTGATATACTCAGAATCCTGTAAGCCTCTTCACTAGTGTACCTTTCTTTAGACATTTTGGTTACTAAATTTATAGGTACCTAATGTGACTCACATAAAAAAGAGCTCCTGGCTGTCAGTGACTGCTTGAACCGCTACAAATAAAATTCACCTGCTAGTGCTAGCAGAGATCAGGCCTGATTCTGCGAACACTGGTTTTGTGTATCAGAAGTGACAGTGATCTACTGACACTGTACTTGTTGGGGGGGAGGTGCTAAATGCAAGTGCTGGTTGGGGTCACTGCTGCTAAGTGATGCGGTCAGAAGGTGGTTATACAATTTTCTCATTCAATTTCCTTTAGATTTACTTTCAACTATTTAGTGCAAGGGTCTTTCTGATTGCATACACATTGGCTGTTTAGGTTTGACCTCATATTATATGGTTTTGATAAATCTAAGAAAAAATTGTGCAAGAAAATTGTATGATGTGTGGCCAGCCTAACATCAATAGTATGTAAACTATTGGAGGGGATGATAAGGGACCATATAGAAGAATTTGCTAATGAAAATATTATCATTAGTAGTAACCAGCATGGCTTTATTAAAGATCGTTCTTGCCAGACCAACTTGTTAACATTCTATGAGGAGGTGAGCTGTAATCTGGATAACTTTTAGATGTGTTTTTTCTGGATTTCACTAAAGCACTTGATACAGTACCCTATAAACACTTAATTTACAAACTGAGGTTTGTTGACCTTATTTGACAATAATGGCATTGATGACAGTACAGTAATACCTCGGTTTACAAATGCCTCAGTTAACGTAATTTTCGGTTTGCATATGAAAATCCATTGAAAATAATGCCTCGGTTTACAAATTTTTTGCAAATGTTTTTGCATTATGAAGTGTATGTCAGTGCTGATTTTTAAATGCAATTGCCGTCTTTTATTTTTCTTTACTATAGCTCACAACATTAGCTGTCACTCTCTCAAGAGTTACAGGAAACTTTGTATCTTTTAAGAAACTGAAAGGAAACATTGTTTATTTTAACATGGGGAAATAAACTAAAAGAAACTTTCTCTCTTTTAGCTGGAGGGGGAAAGTAACATCTGAATTTCTGAACTACTGTATAGTGAAGAAAAAAAAAGCAGTAATTACATTTAAAAACTGGCACCTGACAGCTGAGTGTAAAGGAATAGCTGGCAATTAAAAAAATTATTAAAACGGCGTGGGGTCTCCCTTCCCATCCATACCAAGCCCTTCTGGTCTGGTATGGATTTTAAGGGGAACTCCCATGCCAAAATTAAAAATAAAAAAAAATGGTGTGGGGATCCCCCCCCCCCCAAATCCATACCAGACCCTTATCCGAGCATGCAGGTCAGGAAAGGGGGGGATGAGTGAGCCCCCCCCGTCCTGAACCATACCAGGCCACATGCCCTCAACCTGGGGGGTGCTTTGGGGCAGGGGCCCCCCCTGTCCAAAGCAACTAGTCCCCATGTTGATGGGACAAGGGCCTCTTCCCCACAGCCCTGGCCGGTGGTTGTGGGGGTCTGCGGGCAGGTGGCTTATCTGAATCTGGAAGCCCCCTTTTAACTAGTTTCCAACCGCAGATAGCCAAATGACGGCTGCACTGCGGCCGGCCAGTTCTGGGAGGGTGTCATATGACGTCCTCCCAGAACGCGCTCTCCTGCGCCGACCCAAAAAATGAAGAAAAAAGGTTCCTTACGCTGACTGCCAGCCCTCTGCCTCTGACCTGGCATGACAGTTCTTAAATATGTAAGGGGCGGGGCCACCCGGGGACATCAACTGAGTGACTTTGCCCCATGTGACATCATTGATGTCACATGGGGTGGGTCACATGCGTGATGTCCCAGGGGGAGCCCCCTGCCCCAAATTTTTTAAATTTTGTCGTAGGAGTTCCCCTTAAAATCCATACCAGATCCGAAGGGCTTGGTATGGATGGGAGGAGGAATCCCACGCCTTTTTTAAATTTTTTTTAATTGCCGGCAATTCTTGGGGAACCCCGCTTGACAGCTGAAACATCACATGGTTGTCACTACTAAAATACCGCATGAGTTGATAAAATACGTATTTTAGTAGCGTTTATTGTTTTTCTGACCTTTGGGACGGATTAATTGGTTTTCAATGCATACCTATGGGAAACAGTGTTTCGGTTTATGAATTGTTCGCTATACGAAAGTCCTACAGAACAAATTAAATTCGTAAACCAAGGTATTACTGTATACTGAATGTACCTGGACAGAAAACTGGTTACAAGAGTGTGTATGTCCAGAGGATGGTGAAAAATGGCATATCTTCTGAATGGTCTGAATTTGTAAGTGGGGTACCCCAAGGCTCTGTCCTGGTACCAATTTATGAACAGAATAAACAGAATGACATTGAGGATGCCTAATGTCCTGGAACTGTGCTTCAGTGGATGTTTGTTTAATCTAGATGTTTGCTGATGGTACAAAGCTAAGCAGAGCAATAACATCACAACAGCAGCAATGTTATAAGAAGACCTTGATAAAATAAAGGTGGACAGCTATATGGCAAATTAGATTTAATATTGAAAAATGTTAGGTAATGCACTTGGGGTAAACATATGAATGTAATTTACTCACTAGGGGAAGAACGTCTGGGAGAAATGAGGATGGAAAAGAATCTGGGGGTCTGAACAGATCACAAGCTCAGCAATAGCATGCCATGCCAAACTGCAGCAAGCAGACTATTCCTATGCATTAAAAAGGGTATCTACCCAAGAAATGAGACTATAATTCTACCACTTGTATAAAGCTTTAGTTTGGCCACATTTTAAGTATGCCATTCAGTTCTGGTCACCAGTCATCAGGAAGGACGTGCTGGACCTGGAGATAGTCCAGGGAAGGGAAGCAAAAGCTAATAAAGGGTCTAGAGGACCTAGGTTTTGGGGAGCAGCTACAAACATTCAAAATGTTCTCCTTGGAAAAGAGACCCTTCGGAGGAGATATGATTGCTATATACAACTATCTAAATGGTAATTCTAGCATAGGGAGAAAAACTGTTCCATCTTTGGTCTCTCTTCATGGCCACTCAATGAAGTTGGACAAAAAGCAGTTTAACCACTTCCAGACCGGACACTTTTACCCCCTTCCTGACCAGGGCAATTTTCAGCTTTTAGCGCTATCACACTTTGAATGACAATTGCGTGGTCATGCAACACTGTACCCAAATGAATTTTTTACCATTTTTTTTTAGATAGATAAAGCTTTATTTTGGTGGTATTTATTTACCACTGGGATTTGTATTTTTTTTGCTATGTAAATGAAATGTCCAAAAATTTTTTAAAAAAGTGTTTTTTTTTATAAAATTTTGCAAATAAATATTTCATCATAAATCTTAGTCAAAATTTAGTAAAAAAAAAAAATCCAAATTAGTTTATAAGCAAAAATTATAATTTTTAAACATTTTTTTTTACATTTTTATTTTATTTTTTTATATTATTTTTTATTTTTATTTTATTTTTTTACATACTGTCACCCTAGCAGTACAGTGTCACCATGGTGACACTGTACTACTTGTGGGGGGTGATAAAGATTTTTTTTTTTTTTTTTTTACACTGATTGCTTTTACACCCATATAGGATGTAAAAGCAATCATTTCTCTTTCTCTCTGTGTGCATTCCTGCACTCATTGAGAAATACAGAGTGAGCTGTGATTGGTCAAAGCTTGTCACATGGTACAAGGATTTTGTGAATAGCCTTGTACCATGTGACCTCTGTGATCATTCACAGATTTCACACATAGTAAGCAATGATGTCAGAAGTGACATCTTGCTTACTACTTTGCATGTGATCACTGATTCGCCAATCAGTGATCACATGATCGGGACCTCGTACAGAGGTCCCGTCCGACGATTGGTGTTTCACTGTGTCCGGAGGACACAGCGGGCACCGGATCGCGGTGCTGCGCGCTCCCAGGGAGCGCGCACAAGCAGGATGCGGGGAGGCCGTTTATAGACGGCCACCCGACCCTGCAGTGCCACCGTCCGGCCGTTTATATACAACGGCCGGTCGGGAAGTGGTTAAGCACTTTATCGCCACCCCATTGCAGGTATACTGCTAAAGGGCGGCAGCGGTGCACAAAATTATATGTGATTTTGCATTCCGGGTAGGGGGCACAAGCCCCACCGGTGCCGCAATTACTCACCTGCGTCGGGTGATTGCTGGGGATCTCCCGGCGGGGGGGGGGGGGGGAGGAGTTGTGGGAGAACAGTTCTCTTCCCGTCTGCTCCTGCACACTGCCTTGCATGGCTGTGCAAAGCATAGCCATGCAAAGCAGTGTGCTTACAGTGAAGTGCGCATACACAGCCCCTAGTAAAACAGCACACCCTTTGCTTGCCCCACATGTTATCCCATTCCTGCCCAGTACTATTAGTACAGTGTCAGTACTTTTTATTAGCACTGAGCATAACTTAACTTAACTTTATTAATTTCATTCAGAAGATATGCCATTTTTCACCATCCTCTGGACATACACACTCTTGTAACCAGTTTTCTGTCCAAGTACATTCAGTATACAGTAATACCTCGGTTTACGAATTTAATTTGTTCTGTAGGACTTTCGTATAGCGAAAAATTCATAAACCGAAACACTGTTTCCCATAGGTATGCATTGAAAACCAATTAATCCGTCCCAAAGGTCAGAAAAACAATAAACGCTACTAAAATACGTATTTTATCAACTCATGCGGTATTTTAGTAGTGACAACCATGTGATGTTTCAGCTGTCAAGCGGGGTTCCCCAAGAATTGCCGGCAATTAAAAAAATTTAAAAAAGGCGTGGGATTCCTCCTCCCATCCATACCAAGCCCTTCGGATCTGGTATGGATTTTAAGGGGAACTCCTACGACAAAATTTAAAAAATTTGGGGCAGGGGGCTCCCCCTGGGACATCACGCATGTGACCCACCCCATGTGACATCAATGATGTCACATGGGGCAAAGTCACTCAGTTGATGTCCCCGGGTGGCCCCGCCCCTTACATATTGAAGAACTGTCATGCCAGGTCAGAGGCAGAGGGCTGGCAGTCAGCGTAAGGAACCTTTTTTCTTCTTTTTTTGGGTCGGCGCAGGAGAGCGCGTTCTGGGAGGACGTCATATGACACCCTCCCAGAACTGGCCGGCCGCAGTGCAGCCGTCATTTGGCTATCTGCGGTTGGAAACTAGTTAAAAGGGGGCTTCCAGATTCAGATAAGCCACCTGCCCGCAGACCCCCACAACCACCGGCCAGGGTTGTGGGGAAGAGGCCCTTGTCCCATCAACATGGGGACTAGTTGGACGGGGGGGGCCCCTGCCCCAAAGCACCCCCCAGGTTGAGGGCATGTGGCCTGGCATGGTTCAGGACGGGGGGGGGGCTCGCTCATCCCCCCCTTTCCTGACCAGCATGCTCGGATAAGGGTCTGGTATGGATTTGGGGGGGGGGGATCCCCACACCATTTTTTTTTATTTTTAATTTTGGCATGGGAGTTCCCCTTAAAATCCATACCAGACCAGAAGGGCTTGGTATGGATGGGAGGGGAGACCCCACGCCGTTTTAATAATTTTTTTAATTGCCAGCTATTCCTTTACACTCAGCTGTCAGGTGCCAGTTTTTAAATGTAATTACTGCTTTTTTTTTCTTCACTATACAGTAGTTCAGAAATTCAGATGTTACTTTCCCCCTCCAGCTAAAAGAGAGAAAGTTTCTTTTAGTTTATTTCCCCATGTTAAAATAAACAATGTTTCCTTTCAGTTTCTTAAAAGATACAAAGTTTCCTGTAACTCTTGAGAGAGTGACAACTAATGTTGTGAGCTATAGTAAAGAAAAATAAAAGACGGCAATTGCATTTAAAAATCAGCACTGACATACACTTCATAATGCAAAAACATTTGCAAAAAATTTGTAAACCGAGGCATTATTTTCAATGGATTTTCATTTAAGTTATTTTATTTGTTAACTTTATTTTATTTTATTTAAGTTAAGTTATTTGTGTCATTGGGATGTCAGTGGCAGTTAGTTGCCACCCAGTGTCAGAATGCCCGCTGCAGTCCCGCTAAAAGTCGCTGATCGCCGCCATTACTAGTAAAAATAAAAATAAAAGCTTACTATATATACCGCCATTTCTAAACGCTATAGCTTTCATGTAAACCAATGAATTTACTTGTATTGGGATTTTTTTTAGCAAAGATATGTAGCAGAATATAATTTATGATGAAATTTGATTTTGTAAATTTTTTTACTGGACATGTTTAATAGCAAAAAGTAAAAAATATTGTTTTTCTCAAAATTTTTTTTTTTTTTTATAACGCACAAAAAAAAAAAATGCACAGGCAATCAAATACAACTGAAAGAAAGTTATATTCATGGGGAAAAAAGGACATAAATATCATTTGGGTGCAGCGTTGCACGACCGCGCAATTGGCAGTTAAAATAACGCAAAAAAATGGCATGGTCAGGAAAGGGGGTAAATTCTCTGGAGGGCAAGTGGTTAACCTTAAACTGAATAATAGGTTCTTAGTTAATGTGGCAAGGATGTAGAACTCCCTTTCACAGTTGGTAGTGTCAGCGGAAACTGTCCACAATTTAAAAAAAAAAAACTTTATATCATCTTAACAAACACAATATACAGGGATAATGGAAATGGTACTGACATAAACACACTCAGCTAGTTGGATTTGCGTCTTTATTCTACCTTACCATCTTTGTAATTATGTTTGCCATGTGTTGATGGTGACATGTTGCCCTTGTAACAATTCCATAAACAACTGAGTCTGAAAGGACAAGTTCACCTTTTGGGTGGAACGTCTAACATGTTCCAGTGCCCACCGCCTGCTACGGGGAGAAGTCTCCCCGTACTATCTGTCAAATTTGAACACTGCACAGATGCGCCCATGTGGGCAGAGTCTGCACATCATTCATTCACGGACTTCCATGAATGAACTGCATGTCCCAACAGCCTTAGCGGCTGTCGGCTTGTAGTTTTCAATGAACCTGCATTGCATCAGTGTTCTACTAAATATGCATTTATTATTTTTGTCTAAAAGGTGTATTTATCCTTTAAGGTGAAACAAATGTAGTGTAATAGTGTGTGTGGCACTGAAATAATATAATTTTCAGATACTATAATAGCAGTGGAAAATTGGAGAGTACAATTGAAACAGATCCACAGTTTAAAGAGTAACTCCACTGTCGTGGGGAAAAAAAGTAGCAGATAAAAAATAATTCAGCATATACAAGTCCTATTGTCCTAATGTTCTGTAAAATGCAATGCAATATAGCTACCTGGAGGTGTTCTGTATACAGAAGGTGTACAGAATGCCCCCCAGAAACATAATTTCTTGCTTGTGTGATTGGCTCACCGATTTTCCCAGAAGTCTGCACTAAGAAACATGCCAGATTTTAGGCACCCCCTGCAACAAATTGTCATTTGTATTTAGATACTCTAGAAGGGAAAACCTGTCTAAAGGGATGCAGACCCTGCAATTTTCCTCATTAGTGCCCTGCAGGTGCAGCAGCTAAACCACTCTCATTCTCATTTATTTTGCACATGGACACAGACAAACATCAATTTCTTTCTTCAGAATAACAAAAGGTAGGAATCTGCAACAATGTGTTAAAATTTTTGCAATGTATATAGGTCACCCAAAAGGGAATGTTTTTTTTTTCTTTCTCAACAAGGGTGGAGTTATGCTTTAAGTTTGATGCAGCCAATTTCTTAAGACTGCTAAAGGAGAAAAATGTGTATTTTGACTTTACAGGTGTACGTTTACAATAGAAGATGTGAGGATGTTCATCAATCTGTGGCTGCTTCAAAATCATTGTTAGTAGAATTAAGATGTACTGCAAGTTAAATTGTTATAGCTCAACTCCAGGCAAAAATGAAATTGCGCATCAATTACCTTACCTCTTCACCATGATTCAAAATGCCTTTCCTTATGGCATCGTGCAGTGTAATGGATCAAAGCCACAGTTTACTCTGTTTCAAGCTAGTTTCCTGCCCTGGGAACTGGGCATTTTTCCCTCCTTGTTATCTTCTTGGGCACAGAGTCCCTCACTCCCTCATCTTTTCTCATGCCTCTGGAGGACCCCGACCCTGAAAGTGTCACCTTCACCAATAGGTGCCCATGTCACGCAGGCAGCGATGACATACACAGACTCAGGCTGGCAGTGTTGCATAACTGTGGCTTCAGGTAAGTAAAGTGGGCATTTGAATGGTCCTTTTTTTTTTTTTTTTTTTTTTTTTTACCAGTGGTTAAGAAGAATTGATTACTGCCTTGCAGTTGTGCTTTAATGGATGTTAGACCACTCTAATTTGAATACCGCTTGTATCGAGTGGATGTTACTTTGCTGTACAGTTTTTGTAGGTCTTGAAAAAGGATCTAAAACTGTTGCCATTTTAGTTAAATACTCTTACAATATCTCTGTTAAATATAAGAAGAGTGAGCACTGCAACTCCACTGTTGTTTCCTACTATATACAGTATTTGCAGTCATGGTCACGTTTCTGTTGTCATCAACTACATACACATGTGCAGTGATACATACATCTCTCGCTCTTTCTCTCTATACAACTTATATATTATTATTTTTTTTAATTTCAGGTTATGCAACATCCATCTGAGGGAAGCCAAATCTTGAGCCTTTTTAGCAATATGAAAGAAGCGTCTGCCAAAGTAGCAGAAATTTGGATATTTTCACTCTCCAGTCAGCCAATTGACCATGAGGATAGTGCCATTAATGCCAGCCAGAAGATAAAATCCACAGGTTAGTATAAGTTATAATTTTAGTACTACCGTTTCAACAGCTACTTGGTGAATTATGTGATCTATTATTTGGTTACTTGACACAACCCCAACATGCTTGAGTATGTGGGTTTCTTAACAGACAACAAAGGTTGTAGTTTTTTCAAGTAACAAATGGTGATCATTTATATTTTTGTTTTTCTCTTTTAATTTGGACAGTAATCTGTGAACATCATTCTTTCATCATCCAAATGACCATGGTTTTAGATGTTTCATGATCATGTACTTGATATGATTCATTTTTTTCTTTATCTTAATCACACAGTACAGGACACAGGTATCTTATTCATACACCATGGGTTTTAGGTTTGTACCTTCAGGTGATTGGACACTGGCAAGCTTTTGAGGACACACCTCATGGATCACCTTCCCTATAACCTCACCCCACTCAGTGAGTCCCCAGTTTCCTGCTAACGCCTGTAGGTGATAGACCTCTTCTCCTCTCAGAGAAATCAGCTTCACTATATTATTTTTTTAAATTATTTTCCTAAAGAATTCTTCAATCAACTTCAATGTTTACAGAAGCAGTGTATCCAGATCGGTGCAATCGCAGTACAACCTTGGGAACTGTACCCCTACCCCACAGTGTGTGGATGGCCTGTAATATTTTTTCAGCAACTATATCCTGCATGGAGTGCTCACCTTGGCATTTGGTGCAATGAGTTAGTTGTAAGATGCTATACTGGTCCTGTGCCGTGGTCCATCTTTGAAGAACCCTTTTGGGGTATGCCAGGACCATGGTCTATCACTGAAGAATCCTTTAGGGGGTATGTCCACCATGACAGCCGAAGACTGAACTGTACTGTATACACAGTCCAGCATTGTGAACAGGTAAGACCCCTGTGACTAAGGCTGTGCCTCTAAAAATTACTTTGTAAAACAGGGCTATGTTTGAAATGTGTTCACTCTACTGTGTAAACTTTTCAACCGCTTAGAGCTCAGTCTCAGGTGGATGACTAGGTGTTACATCACACCACTGGCCATACACTTTAACGCCGCTTCCACCTAAAGCCCTTATAAGGTACGGAGGTGCTTCCTCTCTTTTGCCACAAGGATTCATTGCAAGACAGTCTGCATCTAGGTTACTGCATATTCCTACCAGACATGCTTACCTTATCTCCCACACTCTTTTACATGAGTACTTAACAGGGTAATACCCTCTATATAGCTTTGGCACTGTAATGCTCCGGGAATCCAGCCAGACCGCAGGACACAGGCTTTGCAATAAAAGTAAAGTTTATTAACTTAAATAGCTTCATGGCTGAAAAATAACACAAAGAAGAACTGCCCTTGCAGTTTAACCTGTCCCCGACTTTTAGTGGGGGTAACTTCCCCTGCCAGCAGGTTTCCAGCCAGAATTCTGACATGTAGGCTCACAGCTATCTACTCAATCCACAGTCTCTAGTCTCGTCTATACTCCTCCACCCACCTCCTACAACTTCCTGTCTTTTTTTAAACCCACTTCTTCCAGTCAGTGAGTTAACCCTGTTTTTCCCTTAAAGGTACCACAGTCTAAACAAAGGGGAAATATAGCATCCTTTCAGTACCCAGCCCTGGCGTCCTGTATAGCAGAGACCAGAAGAAACGGAGCCAACTCAGAACATTAAGCAAACATTTGCTCTGCCGAAGGCACCAGAGCAGGAGCCAGTCTTTACACTGGCTACAGCTTCCAATTCTAGCTTGATTTCAGCCACACAACAGGCGGCCTACTTGACTAAAGCAGAATTTTCTGCATCAATTGGCCCACCCATATAAATTACCTGTCCCAAAAACCTGCAGATGTGTATACACCCCAAGATAAGTCCCAGTAGACAAGTCTATCAATTGTTTTTCTGGCTGCCTTGCAATCGAGCAATATCTCCCCAGCATGCATGCCAGATAGGGGGTCAAACTGTGTAAGGTCTGTGAGAGGGCAATAGGCTATACATATTTTTTTAGAATTTACAAGGGAAAGGACAGTCATGTAGAGACCCCCAAATGCCCAGACTACATGGGGAGCAGTGCCAAGATAGCATAGGAAGCTTCGGGGTTTCCCCCCCTAATGGCTCATTAACACCCGACTTAGAAAGGGGGGGAGAAAAGCCTGCTTTGTGGAATGGTGAATTACTCGCAGTGAAGTCAAAGAACAATTGGGATGTTTTCGTCCTGTCTTCCATTCATGCAGATACAACAGTCCAAATTTGCACGGCATTTGGTGGTGGTGAAAAGCTTCTCTGTGTCCATGATTATCATCTTGATATGAGAGGCATAAACTTCAACGACCAAATGATGAAACCATCCCGCAGAGTCAGACTCTGGTACAAAAAAGGTCTGTATTTTTATTTCAGTTGGCTGTACATCAGGTGTCGGTGTAACCCCCGGCAGTAGATCCAAAGGTGGCATGCAACAGCATCAAGGACAGCACCCAAGGGGAGTCGTGAGAGACTCCCCTTCCAAACAGTAAAGCTGGTCAGTGGCTGCATACAAAAGAAGCAGCGCAACTGGTGCCTGGCCACTTCTGTCCCACTAGTGTTGGTTCCTGCACTGCTCTCTCCACTCTAAAGCTGTGTAGAGTCTGATTTCCAGGCTGCTTGTCCTCACTTTGAAAGGGTAATTTTATTCAGTATTTTTCTTCCTCTGTGACACAGCACTCTCTTAGCCTGAGCTGGCTCATGGACAGGATTTTACTATCGATGTCCCAAGGAAGCCAGA
The DNA here is from genome assembly GCF_062004578.1 of Staurois parvus. NCBI lineage: Eukaryota > Metazoa > Chordata > Amphibia > Anura > Ranidae > Staurois > Staurois parvus. The sequence goes on along the minus strand of NW_028318828.1, from coordinate 1,786,023 downwards.
TAGGAAGTTACATGGCAGACCAAGCGGCTTATAAGTAAAAAGCAGGCTTTATTATATTCAAGGAATACAAACACTTAAAGCAGAGTTCCACCTGAAAAAAAAAAAATAAAAGTCAGCAGCTACAAAAACTGTAGCTGCTGACTTTTAAAACACAGACTCTTACCTGTCCCTCAGTCCAGCGGTGTCCTCACCACTGCTGGTTTCACTGGCCGTGTTCTCTCCCTGGCACCTGCATATTCAGTGTGGGCACCCAGCTGTGACAGCTGGTGGCTTCACAGCCGGGTGCCTACTGTGCATGTGCGAGTAGCTTTGCTCTTTGTGAATGGCCCTGTAGTCTTCTGGGACCTGTCACGTGTCCCAGAAGACTATGGGGAGGGAGGCGGGGGAGGGCAACTTCCGCTTCCGATCGCGTAGGCGAACGCAGTGTTAGTGGAAGCAGGTACCTGTCAAATTCGGGTACCAGCTCCCATCCTGCTCCCCAAAGGTGTCAATCATTAATGGGGAGCGGGGGACAAAGGCTTAAAGCGGAACTTCCCCTTTTGGGTGGAGCTCCACTTTATAAAGGGCACAGATACTCTCAATCCATATTTAATTAAAAAAAACAACGTTGTTTAGTCAAAACGAAGGGCTGTACCACCTGCACATGATAAAATGATCATACTCATCCATGCATGTCAGATAAACATAATTGTGGTTAGCAGAAGGGACTAACGTCCCCCAAAATTGAATAAGTATCACTTGAAGGCAAAACGATTATGTTTATCTGATACGAGTATGATGATTGTATGCTGTGCAGACTATACAGCCCTTCGTTTTGACTAGACAACATTGTCTTTTTAATTATAATTGGTGTGAGGGTATCTGTGCTCTTTAAGTGTTTGTATTCCTTGAACATAATAAAGCCTGTTTTTACTTATAAGCCGCTTGATCCGCCATGGAAATTCCTATTGGGCTTCCTTTTGCCCTTGTTGTTTGGGTCATAGCAGTGACTTACTCGGATTGCACCATTTATTTGGAATTCGGCTTCATCTAACGTTTGATACTGTCACCACATGATAGGGAAGTGGCTATGGGTGGTTCTTTGGCATCATTTTTCTCTTTTGATTTTACTATTGGTGTACCTGCCCTCCCTCTGAACATTTATCTCCCTCAGCATCCATGTACCTGGCTCAGCCAGATAGATTTATCTTCAAATGTCTACTAGCTCCTTCCACAGCAATCTTTTATGAGTAACTCAATGCAAGTAAGGATTTAATCTGGAGGCAGAAGGGTTTTAAAGGATTTTCTGACATAACCGCTATTGGGAACTAATTTAGGCTACATTCACATGGGTATTTAGCCACAGTGCGAAAGGCAGCGGCAGGAATCTTCTGATTTCTGCTGCTGTTTTTGACACCAGTGAGCAGTTGGTTGCAAGCACCAAGCCTGTACAGTACACTATATCACAGGTTACTGGGTGCTGCAGCTATTCCTGTATGTTCACACAGTCAGTGATTAACCGAGGTGATGGCTGCTGAACACACACTTGGTTTGCATTCAGCAGCGAACACCACAGGTAATTGTCGGTTGTGTGAACAGTCACAAATTGCTAGATGTGCTGGCAACTTGTCATAAAAGTGTACAGTATAGGCTTAGTGGCTGCAGCTTTCAAGCCTTGCCACAGATTGTCAGTTGGATTTAGGTCTGGACTTTGACTGGGCCATTCTAACACATGCAAAATGCTTTGATCTAAACCATTCCATTGTAGCTCTGGCTGTATGTTTAGGGTCATTGTCCTGCTGGAAGGTGAACCTCCACCTCAATCTCAGGTCGTTTGCAGCCTCTTAACAGGTTTTCTTCTAAGATTGCCCAGTATTTGGCTCCATCCATCTTCCCATCAACTCTGATCAGCTTCCCTGTCCTTGCTGAAGAAAAGCATCCCCACAGCATGATGCTGCCACCACCATGTTTCACAGTGCGGATGGTGTTTTCAGGGTGATGTGCAGTGTTAGTTTTCCGCCACACATAGTGTTTTGCTTGTAGGCCAAAAAGTTCAATGTTGGTCTCATCTGACCAGAGCACCTTCTTCCACATGTTTGCTGTATCCCCCACATGGCTTCTCGCAAACTGCAAACGGGACTTATGGCTTTTTTTCAACAATGGATTTCTTCTTGCCACTCTTCCACAAAGTCCAGATTTGTGGAGTGCACAACTAATAGTTGTCCTGTGGACAGATTCTCTCACCTGAGCTGTGGATCACTACAGCTCCTCCAGAGTTACCATGGGCCTCTAATCTGCTTCTCAGATTAATGCTCTCCTTGCTTGGCCTGTAAGTTTAGGTGGACGGCCATGTCTTGGTAGGTTTTCAGTTGTGCCATACTGTTTCCATTTTTGGATGATGGCTTGAACAATGATCCGTGGGATATTTAAAGCTTGGGATATTTTTTTATAACTTAGCCCTGCTTTAAAATTCTCCACAACTTTATCACTGACCTGTCAGGTGTGTTCCTTGACCTTCATGATTCTGTTTGTTCTCTAATGTTCTCTAACAAACATCTTAGGGCTTCACAGAATTGCTGTATTTATACTGAGATTAAATTACACACAGGTGGACTCTATTTACTAATTAAGTGACTTCTGAAGGTAATTTGTTCCACTAGATTTTAGTTAGGGGTATCAGAACAAAGGGGATTGAATACAAATGCCTGCTACACTTTTCAGATATTTATTTGTAAAAAATTTTGGAAAGCATTTATCATTTTCCTTCCACTTCAAAATTATGTGCCACTTTGTGTTTGTTTATCAATCTCAATAAAATACCTTTTACATTTTTGGTTGTAACATGACAAAATGTGGAATATTTCAGTGCCGCATGAGCAGCTTCCCGGAGAGCGGCCGCATGTAGTGATAGCTCCATTCAGCACACAGCTTCTGCAGGCTTTCTGGGGCCATTCAGCCACTCGTTTTTGTAAACCTATCACCCCCAGGAACAGTCAGTGCATGCCATCAACGAAGAAGAAAGGTAAGGGGGCCACTCAAAAGTCCCTTACTACCTATTTAATGCAGACATAGGAGCAGTGCAGCATGTCCCAAGATGGCGACGGTGGAGCATCCCCATCCTGTTTCTCACAGGACACAGCAGCCCAGTCCCCTGCACAGGACAGTGAGTACTTCCAGCAGCTTACTAAGGGGGATTTGGAAACTCGTCTGGACGCCATGTATACTAAACTGGCCACGAAGTTTCAATCAGAGCTTCATAAAAGCACTAATGTCCTTTCTCATGAGATAGCTGCACTTGGGGCCCGAACGGATCGCCTGGAAACTAAACATGATGAACTGACTGTCAGTCTCCCTAGCTCTGGTGCACATTGCAAGATTTCACCTCGTGGAGTGCCAATAATCATGAGAACAGTGCGGAATCATCCCAGAACTACACATGAGGATCTTGTAAATGATCTCCAGACAGCTGGGACCACAGTCACCAAGAAAACAATTGGTAACACACTACGCCGACAAGGATTGAAATCCTGCAGTGCCCGCAAGGTCCCTCTGCTCAAGAAAGCACATGTCCAGGCCCATCTGAAGTTTGCCACTGAACATCTGAATGATGCAGAGGAGGATTGCTTAAAAGTGTTATGGTCAGATGAGACCAAAATCGAGCTCTTTGGCATCAACTCAACTTGCCATGTTTGGAGGAGGAGGAATGCTGCCTATGACCCCAAGAACACCATCCCAACTGTCAAACGTGGTGGAAACATTCTGCTTTGGGGGTGTTTTACTGCTAAGGGGGACAGGACAACTGCACCGCATCAAAGGGATGATGGACGGGGCAATGTACCGTCAAATCTTGGGTGAGAACCTTCTTCCCTTAGTCAGGACATTGAAAATGGGTCGTGGGTGGGTGTTCCAGCATGACAATGACTCAAAACACACGGCCAAGGCAACAAAGGAGTGGCTCAAGAAGAAGCACATTTAGGTCCTGTAGTGGCCTAGCCAGTCTCCAGACCTTAATCTGATTGAAAATCTGTGGAGGGAGCTGAAAGTTTGAGTTTCCAAACGTCAGCCACCAAACCTTAATGACTTGGAGAGGATCTGCCAAGAGCAGTGGGCCAAAATTCCTCCTGAGATGTGTGCAAACCTGATGGCCAACTACAGGAAATGTCTGACCTCTGTGATTCCCAATAAGTGATTTTCCACCAAGTACTAAGTCATGTTTTGTGAAGGGGATCAAATACTTATTTCCCTCATGTACATGCAAATCATTGCGTAATTTGTTAGCCATGCATTTATTTTGAATTTGTTGTTGCTTTTCTGTCTTAGTGTTACACTATACAAACCATTCAATTTTTAGACTGATCATTTCTTTGTGAGGCGGCAAGCATTCAAAATCAGCAGGGATCAAATACTTATTTCCTTCACTGTATCTATTAGGGCCCTTTTTTGAATGTTGGTACCACGTTAGCTTTTTGCCAAGCAACTGGTTTTGTTTGTCAATAAGCTGTCCATAAAAATTAGGAATAACGGTCAATGGTCTTGATATAAAATGACTAAGCTCTTTGAGGAAGCTTGGGCATAAGCCATCAGGTCCTAGTGATTTATTCACATTAACTTTTTTCATTCTTTTTTGAACATTGGCTTCCATTCGCTATAAGGGACCATTCTGAGCTACATTAAAAAAATTACCATTTTGTCTATTATTCATCTCCTTTTTCTTTTAAATTCTCCCTGTCACTTGTACCCAATTTCCCCTGACTATCCTTCATGGGGCCAGTGTGCTCCGGCTTTGCCTTTAATAAAAACAAAAAAAAACTATATATACAGTTGCAAGAAAAAGTATGTGAACCCCTTGGGATTACGTGGAGTTTTGCATGAATTGGGCATAAAATGTGCTCTGAATGTCATCCAAGTCACAACAATAGAAGAACACAGTCTGCTGAACATAATACTACACAAACATTAGCTGTTGCCATGGTTTAATTGCACATAACATGTAAACATTCACAGTGCAGGGAGGAAAAAGTATGTGAACCTTTGGACTTAATAACTGGTTGACCCTCCTTTTGGCAGCAATAACCTCAACCAAACGTTTCCTGTAGTTGCAGATCAGACCTGCACAACGATCTGGAGTAATTTTGGACCACTCCTCTTCACAAAACTGTTTCAGTGTAGCAATATTCTTGGGATGTCTGGTGTGAATCGCTCTCTTAAGGTCATGCCACAGCATTTCAATCGGGTTGAGGTCAGGACTCTGACTGGGCCACTCCAGAAGGTGTATTCTGTGCTGTTGCAGCCATTGTTTTGTTGAATTACTTGTATGCTTTGGGTCATTGTCCTGTCGCATCACCCATCCTCTGCGGAGCTTCAGTTGGCGGACAGATGGTCGTACGTTTTCCTGCAAAATGTCTTGATAAACTCTGGAATTCATTTTCCCATCAATGACAACAATCCGTCCAGGCCCTGAGGCAGCAAAGCAGCCCCAAACCATGATGCTCCCTCCGCCATGTTTTACAGTGGGGATGAGGTTTTGATGTTGGTGTGCTGTGTCTTTTTTTCTCCACACATAGTGTTGTGTGTTCTTCCCAAACAACTCAATCTTGGTTTCATCTGTCCACAGTATATTTTGCCAGTAGTGCTGTGGAACATCCAGGTGCTCTTTTGCAAACTTCAAACGTGCTGCAATATTCTTTTTGGACAGCAATGGCTTCTTCCGTGGTGTCCTCCCATGTACTCCATTCTTGTTTAATGTTTTCCTTATTGTAGATGTGTCAACAAAAATGTTAGCATGTGCCAGAGATTTCTGTAGGTCTTTAGCTGACACTCTGGGATTCTTCTTTACCTCATGCAGCATTCTGCGCTGTGCTCTAGCAGTCATTTTTACAGGACGACCACGCCTAGGGAGAGTAGCAACAGTGCTAAACTTTCTCCATTTGTAGACAGTCTGTCTTACCGTGGACACATGAACATCAAGGCTTTTGGAGATACTTTTGTAACCCTTTCCAGCTTCATGCAAGTCAACAATTCTTGATGGTAGGTCTTCTGAGAGCTCTTTTCTGCGAGGCATGGTTCACATCAGACAGTGTTTCTTGAAACCAGTAAACCCAAAACAGGTGTGTGTTTTTTAAGGGCAGGACAGCTGTCAACAACACATCCAATATCATCACACTGATTGGAGTCAAGGTTGGCTCACTCCTGGCTCCAATTAGCTCTGGGAGAAGTCATTAAGCTAGGGCCTCACATACTTTTTTCTCCCTGCACTGTGAATGTTTACATGTTATGTGCAATTAAACCATGGCAACATCTAATGTTTGTGTAGTATTATGTTCAGCAGACTGTGTTCTTCTATTGTTGTGACTTGGATGACATTCAGAGCACATTTTATGCCCAATTCTTGCAAAACTCTCCGTAATCCCAAGGGGTTCACATACTTTTTCTTGCAACTGTATCTATATACAGTCATGGCCGAAATTGTTGGCACCCTTGATATTTCTCCAGGAAATCATGTATTTCTCACGAAACGTATTGCATTAACACATGTTTTGCTATACACATGTTTATTCCCTTTGTGTGTATTGGGACAAAACAAAAAAAGGGAGGAAAGAAAGCAAATTCGACATAATGTCACACAAACCTCCAAAAATGGGCTGGACAAAAGTATTGGCACCCTTTCACAACTGCGGATAAATAAGAATGTTACAAGCATGTGATGCTCCTGTAAACTCACCTGGGGCAAGTAACAGGTGTGGGCAATATAGAAATCACACCTGAAAGCAGATAAAAAGGAGAGACGTTCACTTAACCTTTGCATTGTGTGTCTGTCTGTGCCACACTAAGCATGGACAACAGAAAGAGGAGACGAGAACTGTCTGAGGACCTGAGAACCAAAATTGTGGCAAAATATCAACAATCTCAAGGTTACAAGTCCATCTCCAGAGAACTAGATTTGCCTTTGTCCACAGTGCGCAACATTATCAAGAAGTTTGCAACCCATGGCACTGTAGCTAATCTCCCTGGTCGTGGACAGATGAGGAAAATTGATGAAAGATTGCAACGCAGAATAGTCCGGATGGTGGATAAGCAGCCCCAAACATGTTCCAAAGACATTCAAGCTGTCCTGCAGGCTCAGGGAGCATCAGTGTCAGCGCGAACTATCCGTCGACATTTAAATGAAATGAAACGCTATGGCAGGAGACCCAGGAGGACCCCACTGCTGACACAGAGACATAAAAAAGCAAGACTACAGTTTGCCAAAATGTACTTGAGTAAGCCAAAAGCCTTCTGGGAAAACGTCTTGTGGACAGATGAGACCAAGATAGAGCTTTTCGGTAAAGCACATCATTCTACTGTTTACCGAAAACGGAATGAGGCCTACAAAGAACAAAACACAGTACCTACGGTAAAATATGGTGGAGGTTCAATGATGTTTTGGGGTTGTTTTGCTGCCTCTGGCACTGGGTGCCTTGACTGTGTGCAAGGCATCATGAAATCTGAGGATTACCAAAGGATTTTGGGTCGCACTGTAGGGCCCAGTGTCAGAAAGCTGGGTTTGCGTCCAAGATCCTGGGTCTTCCAGCAGGACAATGACCCCAAACATACGTCAAAAAGCACTCAGAAATGGATGGCAAAGAAGCGCTGGAGAGTTCTGAAGTGGCCAGCAATGAGCCCAGATCTAAATCCCATTGAACACCTGTGGAGAGATCTTAAAATTGCTGTTGGGAAAAGGTGTCCTTCCAATAAGAGAGACCTGGAGCTGTTTGCAAAGGAAGAGTGGTCCAAAATTCCGGGTGAGAGGTGTCAGAAGCTTATTGATGGTTATAGGAAGCGACTGATTTCAGTTATGTTTTCCAAAGGGTGTGCAACCAAATATTAAGTTAAGGGTGCCAATACTTTTGTCCAGCCCATTTTTGGGGTTTTGTGTGACATTATGTCATATTTGCTTTTCTGCCTCTGTTTTATATTTGTTCCAATACATACAAAGGGAATAAACATGTGTATAGCAAAACATGTGTTAATGCAATACCTTTTTTGTGTGAAATACTTGATTTTCAGGAAAAATATCAAGGGTGCCAACAATTTCGGCCATGACTGTATATATATATATATATATATATATATATATATATATCTTTTGGGATTCTTTTAACTTTGTTCCGCTGTGTGTCTCTCATGGTCTGTTTCCGCTGCCCTAATCTCACTTTTACACTTTTTATTGCATTACCGTAGTGTTGAAATGCCGATGTGACCTCTCAGCCTTATATTTTATTAAAGGATAATTTTTTTTCTCCTTACTGTGCTTTATTTACCTTTTGAATTTAGCCACCTAGACTTGACTTAAAGCAGTTCTCCACCCTGTAGCAAAAAAAAAATCACATAGCTACTGACTTATAATAATAGTACACGTACCTGTCCATGGATCCAGCGCTGTCTTCACCCAGGCTAGTTCTTCACTAGTTTTCGGGTTCTCGGCACCAGCATCTTAATGGTGGGCACCTGGCTGTGACCGCTTGTGGCTTCACAGCCAGCTGTGCATGCACGAGCAAATCCTCCTACGTATGTTGTACCTGTTTATCTGAATTCTTCTCAACCTGCAAAATTTATAAAGCTTGTTTGAGCTTCCAGAAAATGGGGTGGGGAGTTGAAATTCGATATTGCAGAGCTCAATGAGTGTGGAGAGCTGATTAGAGGGAACCCCCCCCCCCCATTCACACAGCAAACAGGTACAGAGCTGAGGCTGTCAATCACAGGCTGTGTGCTGGAGATCCCTCTCCTGTAACATTTTTTCTTTTGGTGTTATGAAAACTTGTCAAAAGCGATTCATGTTTAAAGCAGAGGAAAAAAGCAGGAGACAGATTTTATTTTATTGCATTTTATTGAGACAAGTATAATAAATAAATATATATGCCTTGTTCATATTTCATGTCTGAGGTTTACAAGTAATGTTGTTATCCTATCCTTGTGTCTCCTTTTCCTATGATTTACAGTAAATATAATTACCCTGTGATTGCTGTTTCCTAAGTTATCTCTTACTTCCACGCCTGCAATTAGCTTTGTGTTCGTAATTCGTAGGCCAAGCATACTTTCTACTTGGGGCATCCACTGACACATGAAATTGTCTTGCAAGACATTCAAGAAATGATGAGCCCTAGATGCCTAAGCAGTTTTGTCTCCCCATGATAATAGCATTACCCTGCCTTGTCTCAATTTCTATCTGTGAGAGTAGATCAGTCTCTTCATCTTTCAAGTTAAGGGCCTCTAGCATACACCCCCTTTTCTTTTCCCATTTGTTTTTTCCCCTTGAAGCTCCAGCTACAATGATTCTACCTCTTTCCTTGCCACATTAGTAGTGTTATTCCTCATATTCACTATCAAATCACTCTTGATCCTCTGCCTATCATGTCACTACATCATACAAGGAGAACCCCGGTTTCTGATACTCACAAAGTTAAAAATCCTCACGTATCAGTAGTTCCAGTTCTGTCATTTTTATTCCCCAAACTCCAAACACTTGTCAACATGCCTTTTAATTTTGTACCTGTGCATATTATTTTCTTATAGTGATATAAATTCGGTATCCAAAAATAAAACAATAATACAACCCTATATGACACTCAAAAATCCCACTTTCACCCTTGAAAGTCCAAAATAAATAAATATATATATATATATATATATATATATATATATATAGTTGTGTTAGTAAAAAATTAAATGCACAAAGTCCAAATAATTATTCCTTCATATTCAGCTTTGTCATCCCCATGTGTGTCTAAAAAAGAAAGTGTATACCTCAAATGAAAGAAAAACTAAAATAGTGTATTACCTCAATTAAATATATGCTTCACAAAAAATGATTATCAAAACGTGCAAATAAAAGGATTCAAATTGTGAACAACATGTGACTTGTGAAATCACTCTTTTTGCACTCTATATACATATGTGAACACTCTGTCTACACTCCTAAAATAATAATTGTGAACACTCTGTGAACACTTCTAGGTAACTGAATTGCATACAATTACCCTAAATCAAGTAATAACAAGCCTTTCGAGTACACCCAGGACTCTCACTGCAGTATCGACGTTACTTCTCCCTGGACTCTCACTCCAGTGTATGTAAGACTTCATAAGAGATCCCTTATGAGGAAGTCTGAAAGTGACAAAACGCGTCAAGGGATGTGACGTCTGACGTTACACGGAAACCGGAGTCGCGAAGCGGCCATCTTTGTTGTTGGAATTCGGCACTGTAGCGTTCCAGGAAGCTGCTTATGGCTGGGACATGGGAACCTGCTGCTGATTGATGAAAACTTAAATGTAAGCACTACTAATGTATTCGATTTATCCAATATACTACACTATGTGGGCTTCTTTTGCTCTACTTATGAGTGACACATGAGGATGGTAGATGAATGAGGAGAACCTGATTAAAGTATTGGAATCCTATTCTGGAAGTCTGACATACACTGGAGTGAGAGTCCAGGGAGAAGTAACATCGATACTGGAGTGAGAGTCCAGGGTGTACTCGAAAGGCTTGCTATTACTTGATTTAGGGTAATTGTATGCAATTCAGTTACCTAGAAGTGTTCACAAATATTATTCTAGGAGTGTACACAGAGTAATTTCACGATTTACGTGGTCATGATTTGAATCCTTTTATTTGCACGTTTTGATAATCATTTTTTGTGAAGCATATATTTAATTGAGGTAATACACTATTTTAGTTTTTCTTTCATTTGAGGTATACACTTTTTTTGGACACACACATTATTTTCTTATTGTGTGTTCTGAGGCTGCAATTTTTGGTCTAGGCACATGCATTGGTCTAGGCACACTAGCTACACTACCTACACTGAACACAGTAGCAGTCTCCTATGTTATGCATTTTTTTGGTGACACATTCTCTTTAATGAGACATCAGGGGTCTTTTAGATCCCTGATGTCTCACCTGTCCACTGAATGTAATACAGTGCAGATCATACTCCATCACATTCTTCCCCAGCAATACTGGCTGGGGACAGTGACACCAGGACCAAGAAGTGACATTTCACATGTCACTTTTGGGTCAGTAACAGGAAGGGGAGATCAGCAAACAGACTATTGCTGGTCTCCTTCTCCTCTACCTGGTGGCACTTGCCATGCTTGTGCCTGGTCCACTGATGGGTGTGTGGAGCCCCGAAAATATGCACTCTTGATGGGGAGTGGAGACCAGGATTAGCGGGAATTTGTGGAAGTGATCCTGCGGCTGCACAGCTGCCAGATCACTTCCATCTGACAGCTGACATTAGCTTGTCAGACTTGCATACACTTCCCAGCGATTGCAGATGCTGGCAATGTGCCGAAAACACTTAAAAGCCACCAACCTATTTTCTATGTTGGTGGCAGTAAAAACCAGTGTAGCGCTACACTCTTGAGTCGCTGATTTTGGGTCCGCCTTTACTTCCTGCACAGCAAGTCCAGGCAAAGGGGTTATGGGCTGCCTAACTTGATTGAAGAATAACAAATGAGGACCATTTCATTCTTTAGACAAAAATGGGAGATATTTTTTGACTGTCATAGTTCTGGCCAAAACTATGACCGTCTTTAGCAAAGTGACAGCTTGCAGGACCTTTGAGTCCCCTTGATAGGATTTTTAGCAAAGTCCTGACATGTGGGAGCTCTTAGTCGCCTGAGTGAACAAAATACCAGCCCACCTGGCTACGGTATCTGATCCCAGGATAAAGGATTGGGTAAGCTACTGTATGAACTGTCCCCTGAAGACTTGCCAAGAACTTGCATCCAGCAGACTTCTCCCTTTATAGGCCTTGGGGTTAGAGGTACTCACACTGTCCTTGTCCAGCAGCTATGGATAGAACATCTTTCAGCAGCCTTCAAGCTTGACTGGTTCCTCTCCAAACTATGTAGGCTTTCATTCTGCAGTGGACTGCAGGGCAGTGGAGCTCTCGCTCCCTCCTTCAACTCTCCTCTTGCCTCCAGCCTGTTAGCAGAACTCTCCTTTTCCGGGGCCCCCTCCCAGGCTACAGAGCAGCACTCCTCAGCACTCTATCTTCCACCTGCCTCCTGCCTGGGATTGGTCAGACTCCCATAAATATGCAATGCAGATCAGCCCCTCCTCACCTACTGCCTACTGACTTTTCAAAGCTTCTAGAGCGAGGGGAGGGGGCGGGATTGACCAGTAGAGAGCCCTCCAGCTTAACCTGAAGTAACACTCTGTCTAAACCCAGGCTTCTAGCAAGCCTCTAACTACTCTGATCATCTATGTACACCAGAGGGCACTACACCAGTTTTCTATTCATTTACAAATGGATTTTCCAAGCCTGTAGACGTTACTCTACATGTTAGCTGTGTGTGGGAATCTGTGTAAAACGCTTTTGGCTAAATCCAAGTATTCTATATCCATAGCCACTTCTTTATCAAGGTTTTTACTTCCTCATAATAAGAAATTAGATTTGTTTGACAACATAAGCCTTTCTTGAATCCATGCTATTACTTGTAATATTTTTTTCTAGCAAAAAACTCTGTCCATCCAATTCTCATATACACAATATTGCCAAAAGTATTGTGACGCCTGCCTTTACAGGCACATGAACTTTAATGGCATCCCAGCCTTAGTCCATAGGGTTCACTACTGAGTTAGCCCACCCTTTGCAGCTATAACAATTTCAACTTTTCTGGGAAGGCTGTCTACAAGGTTTAGGAGTGTGTCTATGGAAATATTTGGAAGAACGGTCTGGATAAAAGCGCACAGATGTGTCCCAAAGGAAATAAGTGAATGGTATATGTCAACTATGATTGGTGGGGAAAAAAACTCACTGCTGCCATGGTAAAAACACATCGGTTTGTGGAAAGTATGAACAGGAGCCAGGCGCTGTGTAGTTTTGTGATAAAAATAATACTCCTTGTATGGAGGTGTGCCTTTAATAAGTCATATGGTAAAAAAGTAAATAACCAGCCTGTGGCTTTAGGAAGCCAGGTTCCAAGATGGACGGCCCGTCCGCTCAGAGGGAAGCAGTGGAGTAGAATGCCTGTCAGTGCAGGGACCACGTGTACCCGACGTCCCAGCGTCCTGGATGACGTCTCCACGATGTGGAGAGACGGAGGGGGGGAACTCTTGCTGGAGCCGCAGCTTTATAAGGAAGAGGCCAGTTGCCGGGACAACGTTTCGCGCGCATGCGCTTTGTCAAGTCTGTGAAAAGTCCAGCAATCGGCCATTTTATAGGAGACCTGCACGGCAGAAGGGGCCGGCTTAACAACCAAGGGGATAATCAAGAGCGGACGGCTCGCCTCACAACAGGATCAGATTGCAATTGAAAATATGAAAACACATAAGGACAGGAACAAAGTGTGATTAAAACCTCAATATGACCATAATAAAAACCTTTTGGGCTTAATTGTGTCAAAATGGCATGTGCAAGATTATAAAATATTTTATCATATTACAATCAAGGGAAAAAAAAAATTGGGGGGGGATGGGAAGGCTGCTTAATGAAGCTTCATTAGCCAGCTGGATGAGTTCACATCTCAAAAACATTGCTGACAGCAATAAAACACAGGAATGGTGGGAAAGATTGTCAATAATCCTATTCATATCTATAATAGTGGATAGGAAAATTATCATTATATTAGTGCTAATAATATTCATAAATATAATAAAACTACATACATATTTTATAAAAAAAAAAAAAAAAAACCCTGCATATGTATACAGTCAGGTCCATAAATATTGGGACATCGACACAATTCTAAAATTTTTGGCTCTATACACCACCACAATAGATTTGAAATGAAAAGAACAAGATGTGCTTTAACTGTAGACTGTCAGCTTTAATTTGAGGGTATTTACAGTCAAATCAGGTAAACGGTGTAGGAATTACAACAGTTTGCATATGTGCCTCCCACTTGTTAAGGGACCAAAAGTAATAGGACAATTGGCTTCTCAGCTGTTCCATGGCCAGGTGTGTGTTATTCCCTCATTATCCCAATTACAATGAGCAGATAAAAGGTCCAGAGTTCATTTCAAGCGTGCTATTTGCATTTGGAATCTGTTGCTGTCAACACTCAAGATGAGATCCAAAGAGCTGTCACTATCAGTGAAGCAAGCCATCATTAGGCTGAAAAAAACAAAACAAACCCATCAGAGAGATAGCAAAAACATTAGGCGTGGCCAAAACAACTGTTTGGAACATTCTTAAAAAGAAGGAACGCACCGGTGATCTCAGCAACACCAAAAGACCACGGAAAACAACTGTGGTGGATGACCGAAGAATTCTTTCCCTGGTGAAGAAAACACCCTTCACAACAGTTGGCCAGATCAAGAACACTCTCCAGGAGGTAGGTGTATGTGTGTCAAAGTCAGCAATCAAGAGAAGACTTCACCAGCGCGAATACAGAGGGTTCACCACAAGATGTAAACCATTGGTGAGCCTCAAAAACAGGAAGGCCAGATTAGAGTTTGCCAAACGACATCTAAAAAAGCCTTCACAGTTCTGGAACAACATCCTACGGACAGATGAGACCAAGATCAACTTCTACCAGAGTGATGGGAAGAGAAGAGTATGGAGAAGGAAAGGAACTGCTCATGATCCTAAGCATACCACCTCATCAGTGAAGCATGGTGGTGGTAGTGTCATGGAGTGGGCATGTATGGCTGCCAACGGAACTGGTTCTCTTGTATTTATTGATGATGTGACTGCTGACAAAAGCAGCAGGATGAATTCTGAAGTGTTTCGGGCAATATTATCTGCTCATATTCAGCCAAATGCTTCACAACTCATTGGACGCCGCTTCACAGTGCAGATAGACAATGACCCAAAGCATACTGCAAAAGCCACCAAAGAGTTTTTTAAGGGAAAGAAGTGGAATGTTATGCAATGGCCAAGTCAATCACCTGACCTGAATCCGATTGAGCATGCATTTAACTTGCTGAAGACAAAACTGAAGGGAAAATGCTCCAAGAACAAGCAGGAACTGAAGACAGTTGCAGTAGAGGCCTGGCAGAGCATCACCAGGGATGAAGCCCAGCGTCTGGTGATGTCTATGCATTCCAGAATTCAGGCTGTAATTGACTGCAAAGGATTTGCAACCAAGTATTAAAAAGTGAAAGTTTGATTTATGATTATTATTCTGTCCCATAACTTTTGGTCCCTTAACAAGTGGGAGGCACATATGCAAACTGTTGTAATTCCTACACCGTTCACCTGATTTGAATGTAAATACCCTCAAATTAAAGCTGACAGTCTGCAGTTAAAGCACATCTTGTTAGTTTCATTTCAAATCCATTGTGGTGGTGTATAGAGCCAAAAATGTTAGAATTGTGTCGATGTCCCAATATTTATGGACCTGAATGTATATAATAAAACAATATAATGAAAAAAAAAAATACATATATATATATATATATATATATATATATATATATATATATATATATTTATTTATTTATTTAAAATAAATAAATAAATAAATAAAAATATATATATATTTATATTTATATATATATATATATATATATATATATGTATGTGGTAATAAACAGGAAAATAAATATGAATACAATTCAGTAATTACTCTTATGAACTGAATAAACAGAGTGGTATTAGATATATAAAATATGAAAAATAATATATAAAATATCAAAGATAATAATCATGTAATAATAGTGATGTGTGTTTTATTATAGAATATATTGAGAACCCTAAGTTACCACTTAGATGATACTATGTACTTCAAGGTCCTCATTAAGGCCATTAGGTATCCCTTTTACATAGGGGGGCTAACCTCTCATTGTCAGTAAGGGTTCCTTTGGGAATGTGTTCTATGGCCATCACTTCTAGGACACTAAAATTCTTGTGATGGCAAAGAAAATGCCTAGGGACACTATATTTGTCACATCCATCTTTTATGAGCCTTCTATGTTCTCCAATGCGTTTACGTAGAGGACGTATTGTGCGGCCCACATATATCAATTTACAGGGACGTGTGAGCACATAAACCACATGATCTGTGGCACAAGTAATAAAATGGCGAATGTCATAAGAGATCCCTTTCGGATCAGTAATTTCTGATTTACCATGGGTGATAAATTGGCATGTCAAGCAACCTTTCTTTTTACATTTGTAAATACCAACTCTGTTATCAAAAAAGGATATTTTATAATCTTGCACATGGCATTTTGACACAATTAAGCCCAAAAGGTTTTTATTATGGTCATATTGAGGTTTTAATCACACTTTGTTCCTGTCCTTATAATGTGTTTTCATATTTTCAATTGCAATCTGATCCTGTTGTGAGACGAGCCGTCCGCTCTTGATTATCCCTTTGATTATCCCCTTGGTTGTTAAGCCGGCCCCTTCTGCCGTGCAGGTCTCCTATAAAATGGCCGATTACTGGACTTTTCACAGACTTGACAAAGCGCATGCGCGCGAAACATGTTGTCCCGGCAACCGGCCTCTTCCTTCTAAAGCTGCGGCTCCAGCAAGAGTTCCCCCCCCCTCCGTCTCTCCACATTGTGGTGACGTCATCCAGGACGCTGGGACGTCGGGTACACGTGGTCCCTGCACTGACAGGCATTCTACTCCACTGCTTCCCTCTGAGCGGACGGGCCGTCCATCTTGGAACCTGGCTTCCTAAAGCCATAGGCTGGTTATTTATTTTTTTACCATATGACTTATTAAAGGCACACCTCCATACAAGGTGTATTATTTTTATCACAAAACTACACAACGCCTGGCTCCTGTTCATACTATGGAAATATTTGACCATTCTTCCAGAAGCACATGTGAGGTCAGGCACTTATTCAGATGAGAAGGCCTGGATCGCGGTCTCCGCTCAAATTCATCCCAAAGGTGTTCTATCGGGTTGAGGTCAGGACTCTATGTAGGTCAGTCAAGTTCCTCCACCCCAGACTCGCTCATCCATGTCTTTATGGACCTTGTTTTGTAAAGTGGTGCGCAGTCATGTTGGAACAGGAACGGGCCATCCCGACACTGTTCCTACAAACTTGGGAGCATGGAATTGTTCAAAATATCTTGGTATTCTGATGCCTTTTGAGTTCCCTTCACTGAAACTAAGGGGCCAAGCTCAACTCCTGAAAAACAACCCCACACCATAATCCCCACTCCACCATACTTTACACTTGCAGGACATGCAGTCAAGCAAGTACCGTTTTCCTGGAAACCACAAAACCCAGACACATTCATTGGATTGCCAGACAGAGAAGCGTGATTTGTGACTCCAGAGAACACGTCTCCACTGCTCTAGAGTCCAGTGGTGGCGTGCTTTACACCACTGCATCCGATGCTTTGCATAGTGATATAAAGCTTGGATGCAGCTGCTCGGCCATGGAAACACATTCCATGAAACCCTCTATGCACATTTGTGCTAATCTGAAGGCCACATGAAGCTTGGAGGTCTTTAGTTATTGACTCTGCAGACAGTTGGCGACTTCTGTGCGCTTCAGCATGCGTTGACCCCGCTCTGTCATTTTACTTGGTCTACCACTTAATGGCTGAGTTGCTGTTGTTCCCAGTTGCTTCCACTTTGTTATAATACCACTAACAGTTGAATATTTAGTAGCAGGGAAATTTCATGGATGGACTTATTGCACATGTGGCAACATATCACGGTACCATGCTTGAATTCACTGCGCTCCTGTGGGCAGTGGTGTATTTATGTTTTGTGCTGCCCTAGGCAACACAAAAATCATGCCCCCCCCCCCCCCAGTGCACCCCCACTGTCTCTAGTGCACCAACGTTTGCTGGGCGGAACTTGGTGATTGGCCACATCTTTCTGTGAAGGTGTCAGTTAGTGTTATGAGCAGTGAGAAGGTGTCGTTAGCGGTATGAGAGGTGAGAAGGTGTCAGTTAGTGGTATGATCTGCGAGAAGGTGTCAGTGGTATGAGTGGAGACAAGGTGTCAGTTAGTGGTATGAGCGGTGTGAAGGTGTCAGTTAGTGGTATGAGTCAGTCACCTGGTAGTCTCGGGTCAGTCACCTGGCAGTCTCGGGTCAGTCTCCTGCCAGCTCCCCCCCCCGTAGTATACATGGTATACACTGCAGTAGGATGGGGATCACTCACCGGGTGGAGACCGAGAGGGGGGGCGGGCATGTATTGCCCTCGCAGCCGCATTTCCCTTCCCTCTTCCACCTCTGTTACAGAGATCCCTGGACACTGCCATCCTCTGGGATCATCTCTCAGACCTGGCTCCCCACCGCCATCCACTGAGGAGAGCTCCGACCCTCAGAGCAGCCTACAGCCTGGCCGGGTGCACTGGATGCTGGGAGTTGTAGTCCTTCCCCTGCACAGCCTGCCGGGATTGTAGTTTGGGGTGGCGGGGGAAGGACTACATCTCCCAGCATGCAGTGCGCCCGGCCTGGCTATAGGCTGCTCTGAGGGTCGGAACTCGCGGAGCTCTCTGCAGTGGATGGTAGTGGGGAGCCAGGGCTGAGAGATGATCTCGGATGACGGCAGTGTCCAAGGGAGGCATGATACTCCCACTCCTCACTGTATTCCTCTGCTGTAGTGACATCAAAGAAGTCCCTTCTTCCGAGGCACGGCGACGCCCCCCTGTAAAGTGCCACCCTAGGCAAGTGCCTTGTTTGTCTCGCGCCAAATACGCCCATGCCTGAGGGTGACCTATTCTTTCACAAATGTTTGTAGGAGTCTGCATGCCTAGGAGCTTGATTTTATACACCCAAATCAGTGTATATCATTTAGTTTGTAGGAAAGTTATAGAGTTCACATACTATGGTATATATATTTGAAAATCGATCTATTCTGTTGTACTCATTTCTTGAGGCCCGAAAATACCCGGACAGTACAAATAACCCCCAAATGACTCCTTTTTGGAAAGTAGCCAGTCCTATGTGCTTAGTAAGAGACATTGCAAGTTTTTTGAAGTTGTAACTTTTTGTCACAATCTTTTCTGTCTCCAGTGCAGTACAGTGTCCTCATATAACTGACATGGCAGTGATCAGGGACACTGACTGGTGTCAGTACATGTAAAAAATAAAAAACAAATTGCCATGTGATCTCCTGTCACTAGTCACAGTGATCACTTGGTACTGATATAGTGGCCCAGTCACTGATTTTTTATTTTCTGTGTTCAGTGGACACAGTAGATGACATCACGACACAGGGCAGTGCGATCCTAGGAGGACATTATGGGGTTTATTTACTAAAGCTGGAGAGTCCAAAATCAGACTCCCTTCTGCATAGAAACCAATCAGCTTCCAGGTTTCATTGCCAAAGCTTCATTGAACAAGCTGAGGTTAGAAGCTGATTGGTTTCTATGCAGAAGGGAGTCTGATTTTGGACTCTCCAGCTTTAGTAAATAAACCCCTATATGACGTCCACCCAGAATGGCAGTGCTCCTGCCCAGGCCCAGCTGGCATTCTGTTATAGGCCAGGCAGGAAGTAGTTAAATATTGGTACCAGATTAGCCTTGTACGAATCAAGTCATTCAAGAGTCTCTAAAAATTAGAAACCGTTTCAAAATAACAGCTTAAGGGCTCGTTCACACTAGGCTGTTTTGCCAACGCTTGCCAAACGCCCCTATAGCGTTTGGCAAGCGTTGGTCCGGCGTTTGCGGAGCGTTATTAACACTCGGCAAACGTTCCGCAAACGCCGCATGCGCGGTTTAGCGGCGGTTGCTAGGCGTTTGCCGAGCGTTAATAACGCCCCACAAACGCCTATAATGCAGTTTGAGTGGTGTTACCGCTCCACAAACGCCCCGCAACCGCGTCGCAAACGCACAGCAAACGCCGGCCGGGCGTTTGCGGAGCGGCACCATAGACGAGAATAGGAGGCTTCAAAGCCTCCTGACTAGTCCAGAGGCGTCCGTTTTGCCGCGACGCAAACGCTCCTGTTAGAACAGCACCATGTGCTGTAATGTGCAGAATTGGCAGAGGCGTTTGGGAAGCGGTAAAAACGCTTACCAAACGCCTCTCTGCCGCCTGCACACAAGGCTAGTGTGAACGTAGCCTTACTCTTTTAAGACACGTGGGTGTAAGTCATCTGATTCAGGTGCTTTGTTCACCTTTTATTTTCTTTTAAATGTATCTGGACTATATTGATTTGCAAAAAAACAGGACACTGCACACTGACATATAAAAAAAACCGTGAATACTCCTTACGCATATAACAAACCACCCTCCCCCTATTATAATTAAAAAGGCAATTGTCTGTTTTAATTACTGTATAATAGTTGGGAGGGCGGTTTGTTATTTTGGTAAGAACTGTTCATGTTTTTGGTAATGTGATATTTGAGTGTGCATATGTTCTCCTTGTTTTTTTGGTGTTTTTTGAGGTACATTATTTAGGGGAACACTTCCCATTAATGTTTGTGGTTATTTTGTTAAATAGGCAGTGAAGCAATTACAATTTTATTTAATGTTTGGATTATGTCAGTATTATCCCCATTATGGGCCCTTAATTTCCTATGGATACAAAGAGCTGAACAAAGCAGAAGAAAATATTTTAGTAAGTTTAGAAGTAACGACTGAGTTGAGAGGAGGCAAATTTAGTCATTTGTAATTATATTGTAAAAAACATGCTTGCTCAGACCTAGCCTTTTTACTCTTAATATATTTGAAGAATTTTTGTGGTTTGTCCTCTTCTTTTCCAACCTGTCCGTGTTGTTTTTTTTTTTTTTTTTTTTCCCCATTTAACCACTTGCCCTCCAGAGGCGGTGCACTAATTCAGCTAATAATTGCGTGGTCATGCAATGCTGTACCCAAACAAAATTTACGTCCTTTTTTTTTCACAGAAATAGAGCTCTCTTTCAGTGGTATTTGATCACCTGTGCACTTTTTATTTTTTGCGCTATGAACAAAAGACTGCAATTTTTTAAGAAAAACAATATTTTTTACTTTTGGCTATAAAAAATATATAGTAAACTTAGTTATAAATTTAGGACAAAATGTATTCAGCTACATGTTTTTGGTAAAAAAAATCCTAATGTGTATATTGATTGCTTTGTGTGAACGTTCTAGCATCTGAAAACTGAAGTATAGATACTTCAATTTACGCCATTTGTTTGCTATACAGCGCTGCACTAGTTTAACGGGCAATTGCGCGATCATGCAATATGGTTATAAAAAGTTATAGCATCTACAAACTATGGTATAGATAATGGAATTAACACAGCTTTTAGTTTCTGACTGCTTATCACATTTCTTGAGGTGCTAAAATACCAGGATAGTACAAACACCCCCAAATGACCCCTTTTTGGAAAGTAGACACCTTAAGCTATCTGCTGAGAGGCATATTGAATCCATCTAAGATTTATTTTTTTTCCACAAGTTTCTGAAAAATGACAAAAACTTTATTTACATTCTTTTACACAAAGTTGTCAATTAAATTATTTATCGCACAAGCCATGAGTATATGTGGAATTACACCCCAAAATACATTCTGCTACTTCTACCGTGTATGGGAATACCACATTTGTGAGACTATTTGGGAGCCTAGCCACATACAGGAGCCTGAAAGCCAATGACCACTTTGAAAGCCTGAAGGTGCGTAACTTCCTCATTCCACTTCCTCACTACCTATCACAGTTTTGGAGGCCCTGAAATGTCAGGATAGTACCAAACCCCCCCAAGTGACTCCTTTTTGGAAAGTTTACACCCCAAGGAATTTAAAAAGGCATGGTGATTATTTTGCAGATCTCATTTTTTCTCACAAGGTTTTGAAATCTAAAAAAGAAAAGTAAAAAATGTTTTTTTTTTTTTTTCAAAAAACTTGTGGCAACAAACGAGATCTGCAAAATACTCACCGAGGGTGTCTACGTTCCAAAAAGGGGTCATTTGGGGGGGTTTGGTGCTGTCCTGGCATTTCATGGCCTCCGAAACTGTGATAGGTAGTCAGGAAGTGTAATGAGGAAATAAAGCCCTTTAAAAACCTAAAGATGCTTATTGGATTTTGGTGTCCTGTACTTGGCTAGACTGCCAAAACGTCTCTCACATGTGGTACCCCCATACTCGGGAGAAGTAGCAGAATGTATTTTGGGGAATAATTCGACATGGCATGACATGACATAAGGAGAGGAGCTGTAGGAAGTGGAAAGACCCCCTGGAGGAGAGAGGGAGAAATCCATCCATCTTAATCCAGCAAAACAGGGCTTTGGAGGACAACAAGACCCCCTGTGGAAAAAGCATATTATTACACTCCTCTATCCATCCATCCATCTGGGATAAGGATACAGTCTGAAAAATACCCACCAGTCCATATAAAGGACATATAAAGGACACAAGCTGTTTTGACCTCACTTAACAGTTTGGTCAAAAAATTAAGGTGAGCGCATACATAGTGAAGAAGGAGCACTTTTTGCAAAATCATCACGAAGTGGACTTTTGTTCATATTTATTTTGATTAAATTAATATTTATTTTATTTGATTATATTCTGTTTGATCAGTATAATAATTTTTTAAATCTGAGAATTTTTACACTGCACTCTGTAAGGTTTATGATAATTGTTTCATATCACAATTTGGTAATTGGAAAATCAATATATGATTTATGTATTTGGTCACATAAGGTTATAAATATAATTGGGATTATTAGTGGAGCGCGACACAATTTTATATTATACAATATATTGGCCAATTATTTGGGCTGATCTTGCTAACAGTGCGTTTTTTGGGGACACTATACTAATGTGAACGCTGGTATAGTGCTGATCTGATCAAAGATATTGATCAGTTTAGACACTATACTAGCAATGGAGGATTATTGTGTATAAGTGTGTTCCTGGCAATCAAGGGGGCGTGAAAACCACGGGAGCGCGAATCGTGTGTGTGTGTATATATGTGATTTTGCACACCCGTGCCGCCCTGAAGCAGTATTTCTGCTATAGGGCGGTCAGGAAGTGGTTACAGAAGCAGTTTGTGTTGCGTCGCTGCGTTACTTTAACTGACAATTGCGCGGTCATGCAACACTGCACCCAAATGAAATGTACGTCCTTTTTTCCTCACAAATTGAGACAATTTTGAGAAGGAAAAAAAAACAATATTTTGGACTTTTTGCTATAACACGTCCAGTAAAAATTTTTTTAAAATCAAATGGTCATAAATTTAGGCCAAAATGTATTCTGCAGAATGTCTTTGCTAAAAAAAAAAAAATCCCACTCCGTGTAAATTAATTGGTTTACGTGAAACCAATGGTCGCGCTCGTCCACTACCCGATATGCAAAATCACGTATACTGTATATACGTAATTTTGTGCAGTGGTGCTGCCCTGCCGCAGTAAATGTACTGTGGCTGGTCGGCAACCGGTTAATTAAAGGAAGGCAAAGGAGTACAGTTGCGTAGCATGGCACCTCAGGTGCAGATGAGTGTTTAAAACCATTCCATGTAAACATTTTCACAAAACATTGCACTTTCTAAAAGATGGGTAGGCTCACTTTTGTACAGAGTAGATGCAAGAGGAAAACAAGAATGTTGATTTTAGTCCAACACTGACATAGTTAATCACTTGTCTATTGGACACTTATACCCCCTTCCTTCCCAGACCAATTTTCAGCTTTTAGCACGGTCATACTTTCACTTGCAATTACTCAGTCATGCAACACTGTACCTACTGTATATGACATTTTTGTTATTTTTTTCACACAGCTTTCTTTTGGTGGTATTTAATCAGCACTGGGTTTATTTTTTGCATTTCTGTTGTAAATTTTGCATATAAGTAATTTTTTTAGATACATTTTGGACAAAATGTATACTGCTACATTGCTTTGGTAAAAATAACCTAAATCTGTCTACAGTGCATCCAGAAAGTATTCACATCGCTTAACTTTTACCACATTTTGTTGGATTAAATTCATTATTTTTCCTCAACATTCTACAAACAATACCCCATAATGACAATGTGACAGAAGTTCATTTTGAAATCTTTGCATTTTATTTAAAATAAGAAACGCAAAAAAAGTATTCACAGCCTTTGCTCAATACTTTGTTGAAGCACCTTTAGCACCAATTACAGTCTCAAGTCATTTTGAGTATGATGCTACAAGCTTGGCACATCTAGTTTTGGGCAATTTCTCCCATTCTTCTTTGCAGTATCTCTCAAGCTCCATCGGGTTGATTGGGGAGCGTCGGTGCACAGCCAATTTCAGATCTCTCCAGAGATGTGCAATCAAGTTCAGGTCTGGGCTCTGGCTGGGCTACTCCAGGACATTCACAGAGTTGGCCCGTAGCCACACCTTTGTTATGTGAGCTGTGTGCTTAGGGTTGTTGTCCTGTTGAAAGACGAACCGTCGCTCCAGTCTAAGGTCCAGAGCGCTCTGGAACAGGTTTTTATCAAGGATGTCTCTGTACCTTGCTGCATTCATCTTTCCTTCGATCCTGACTAGTCTCCCAGTTCCTACCTCTGAAAAACATCCCCACAGCATGATGCTGCCACCACCATGCTTCACTGTAGGGATGGTATTGGTCAGGTGGTGAGCTGTGCCTGGTTTCCTCCAGACATGATGCTTGGCATTCTGGCCAAAGAGTTCAATCTTTGTTTCATCACACCAGAGAGTTTTGTTACTCATGTTCTGAGAATCCCTCAGGTGCCTTTTGGCAAACTCCAGGGTGGCTGCCATTTGCCTTTTACTGAGGAGTGGCTTCCGTCTGGCCACTCTACCATACAGGCGTGATTGGTGGAGTGCTGCAGAGATGGTTGTTTTTCTGGAAGGTTCTCCTCTCTCCACGTAGAAACGCTGGAGTTCTTTCAGAGTGACCATCAGGTGCTTGGTTACCTGCCTGGCCAAGGCCCTTCTCCCTCGATCGCTCATTTTGGCCAGACGGCCCACACTAGGAAGATTAATGGTGGTTCCAAAGTTTTTCCATTTATGGATGATGAAGGCCACTGTGCTCATTGGGACCCTCAACTCTGCAGAAATTTTTCTGTACCCTTCCCCAGATCTGTGCCTTGATACAATCCTGTCTCGGAGGTCTACGGACAATTCCTTGGACTTCATGGCTTGGTTTGTGCTCTGACCAGAGGCGGACTGACAGCTCATGGGGCCCCCGGGCAATAGGGGATCATGGGACCCCTGTGTCCTTGCCCAAACTCAAAACAGTCTATGAAAAAGGTACCAGGGGCATCTCATGGGGCCCCCTACTGACCCCAGGCCCTCAGGCAGTGCCCGAGTTTCCAACTGGTCAGTCCGCACCTGGCTCTGACATGCACTGTTAACTGTGGGACCTTATATAGACAGGTGTATGCCTTTCCTAATCATTTCCAATCAACTGAATTTCCCACAGGTGGACTGCAATCAAGTTGTGGAAACATCTCAAGGATGATCAGTGGGAACAGGATGCACCAGAGCTCAATTTTGAGTGTTATGGCAATGTTATGTAGATGTTTTTTATTTTTTTTATTTTTGATAAATTGCAAAGATTTCAAAATGAACTTGTTTCACATTGCCATTATGGAGTATTGTTTGTAGAATGTTGAGGAAAAAAATTAATTTAATCCATTTTGGTATAAGGCTGTAACATAACAAAATGTGGAAAAAGTTAAGTGTTGTGAATATTTTCTGGATGCACTGTATATTATTTGGTCTGTGTGAAAGTTGGTCTACAAGCTATGGTACCAATCATTGAAAATTGATCACACCTGATCACACCAGATGTACTGACGACCTATCTCATGTCTTGAAACACAAGCCAGGAGAGTACAAATATTACCCAAATAACCCCTTTTTGGAAAGTAGACAGTCCAAGGTATTTAGTAAGAGGCATGGTGAGTTTTTTGAAGTTTGTAATTTTTTCCCACAATTCTATTGAAAATTAAGATTTTTTTTTTGTTCCACAAAATTGTCATAGCAACAGCTTATTTCTCTCACACAGCATACGCATACTTGCAACTACACCCCAAAAACACATTCTGCTACTCCTGAGCGTAGGGATACCACATGTGTGAGACGTATTCACAGCCTAGCCACATAGGGAGGCCCAACATGCAAGGAGCACCATCAGGTGTCCTAGGAGTATACAGTGCCTTGAAAAAGTATTAATACCCCTTGACATTTTCCACATTTTGTCATGTTACAGCCAAAAACGACAATGTATTTTATTGAGATTTTATGTGATAGACTAACACAAAGTGGCACATAATTGTGAAGTGGAAGGAAAATAATGATTTTCAAAAATTTTTACAAATATCTGAAAAGTGTGGCATGCATTTGTATTCAGTCCCCCTGAGTCAATACTTTGTAGAACTACCTTTTGCTGCAATTACAGCTGCAAGTCTTTTTGGGGATGTCTCTACCAGCTTTGCACATCTAGAGAGTAAAATTTTTGCCCATTCTTCTTAGCAAAATATATCAAGCTCTTTGAAATTGGATGGAGAGCGGATCCCTTTGAGAATGTGCATGTGCACTAAATGCATCAGAGAGGAGCCTACTTGCTGACATCACACCGCCGTGTCCATGCAATCTTTGTAAGTGGATTTGCTCTGTTTTTATGCTCCACGCGGATGCTCTTTTGTACTTTTATTAAAATTTAGTGCATCATAAGCTGTTCTCTTTGTGCTCCTTTTTGTGAGCGGTTTCCTTCAAGGTTGGGCCATTTTGCTTCTGAAGATTGAGCCACCTTCTGGGGGAACCAACTGTTTCTACTGAATTAAAGCTGTGCATACCATATACCTTTCCTTGGTGGTGGATAAGGCTTACCTGCTGAAGGAGTTTTCTATTTTGAATGTGCATTCTTTTTATGTTTCAGGTGAGTGCGTTAGGAGAATTGTCACGGATTCACCCACCACTTGATGTCACATTTATTTACAATTTCTGGACACTAAATACAGGTGAAACTCGAAAAATTAGAATATCGTGCAAAAGTTCATTTTTTTCAGTAATGCAACTTAAAAGGTGAAACTAATATATGAGAGAGACTCATTACATGCAAAGCAAGATACTTCAAGCCGTGATTTGTCATAATTGTGATGGTTATGGCTTACAGCTCATGAAAACCCCAAATCCACAATCTCAGAAAATTTGAATATTGTGAAAAGGTGCAATATTCTAGGCTCATAGTGTCCCACTCTAATCAGCTAATTAAGCTATAACACCTGCAAAGGGTTTCTGAGCCTTTATATGGTCTCTGTCTGGTTCAGTAGGAATCCCAATCATGGGAAAGACTGCTGACCTGACAGTTGTGCAGAAAACCATCATTGACACCCTCCATAAGGAGAGAGAGCCTCAAAAGGTAATTGCAAAAAAAATTGGATGTTCCCAAAGTGCTGTATCAAAGCACATTAATAAAAGGTTATGTGGAAGGGAAAAGTGTGGAAGAAAAAGGTGCACAAGCAGCAGGGATGGCCGCAGCCTGGAGAGGATTGTCAGGAAAAGGCCATTGAAAAGTGTTGGGGACTTTCACAAGGAGTGGACTGAGGCTGGAGTCAGTGCATCCCACCATGCCCACCACACACAGACGGATCCTGGACATAGGCTTCAAATGTCGTATTCCTCTTGTCAAGCTGCTCCTGAACAACAAACAACATTAGAAGCGTCTTACCCGGGCTAAAGAAAAACAGACCTGGGCTTTTGCTCAGTGGTCCAAAGTCCTCTTTTCTGATGAGAGCAAATTTTCATCTCATTTGGAAAACAAGGACCCAAAGTATGGAGGAAGAATGGAGAGGCATACACTGCAAGATACTTGAAGTCCAGTGTGAAGTTTCCACAGTCTGTGTTAATTTGGGGAACCATGTCATCTGCTGGTGTTGGTCCACTGTGTTTCATTAAGTCCAGGGTCAACGCAGCCGTCTACCAGGAGATTTTGGAGCACTTCATGCTTCCTTCCGCAGACGAGCTTTATGGGGATGCTGACTTCATTTTCCAGAAGGACTAGGCACCTGTCCACACTGCCAAAAGCACCAAAACCTGGTTCAATGACCGTGGGATTACTCTGCTTGATTGGCCAGCAAACTCGCCTGACCTGAATCCCATAGAGAATCTATGGGGTATTGCCAAGAGATAGATGAGAAACATGAGACCGAACAATGCAGAAGAGCTGAAGGCCGCTATTGAAGCATCCTGGTCTTCCATAACACCTCAGCAGGCTGATAGCTTCCATGCCACGCCGCATTGAGGCAGTAATTGCTGCAAAAGGGGCCCAAACCAAGTACTGAGTACATATGCATGCTTATACTTGTCAGAGGTCCGATATTGTTCTATGTACAATCCTTGTTTTATTGATTGCATGTAATATTCTAATTTTCTGAGATTGTGGATTTGGGGTTTTCATGAGCTGTAAGCCATAATCATCACAATTATGACAAATCACGACTTGAACTATCTTGATTTGCATGTAATGAGTCTATCTCATATATTAGTTTCACCTTTTAAGTTGCATTACTGAAATAAATGAACTTTTGCATGATATTCTAACTTTTCGAGTTTCACCTGTATAAGAGATTGATTGCTCATATTGCATGATAATTATGCACTGATTACACAGGTCTGCGACTAAAAAGCTGTTTGATTATTTTCATCTAATTTCCATGTATTTTGGTGTGCTGAAAACAAATAAAATATTGAAAAAACTCCTAGATGTCATGATTTGCCACAAAATGCAAAATTGTCTTCAAATTTATCAAATTTTTTTAATGTTTGGTATTTTTTTTATATTATGGGTTTTTAACCAAATTTAAAGTCCAAATTACTATTAATTAATTCACATAAGTGCATTTAAGATATAACATGCCAAAAAAACCTTAAAAGGGGTTGTCCGAGTTATGGAAAAAAAAATATAGCACTGTTAATCTGATCAGCAATATATACATAAGCTAAGCAAGTTTTAGGGAAAACAAATTCTATTTCCTCATTTCCCTAGTTCTCTTCTGGCCCTTTGTTGTTATTTTCAGGTAAACAATCTCTGCCCCTCCCCCCCTGCAAAGGGGGTGAATACAAGTGCTGCTCTGAGTGACATGTCTGACTACTGGGATACTCAGCAGCATTCTGTATGTGTAAGCCTCAGCCCTGAGTCTGTGCTTCTAATGGTAGAAGGGGTTAATCTTTCCTGAAGAATCCAGTGGGAGGGAGACACAGGGCAGATAGCAGCAGCTCTGGTCAGTGCAGGGGGGCGTGGCTAGCACTGTGACATCTCCTGTACAGACACAGAGCTGCTCTCTCCTGCAGTCCACGCTTATGCACGAATCATCATCAGGTTCTTGGTTCTAGGCTGTTCACACGTTTTCATTGCAGTTAGTGTTAGCTCATCATTCTTCAACCATTATGTTATGGCTCTGCGAAAGTGTATTAATTCGCCAGACAGTTTGTTTCATCTGTGGTGAATATACAGTGTTGAAGCAACAGCAGAATATTACAGACTTTGTGAAAAAAGTATACTTTGCATACTTTGGACTAAAAATTGGATATCAAGATAAAGTTTGGGCGCCTCATAAAGTGTGCAAACGGTGTGTTGAGGACCTCCGAAACTGGTTAAAGGATAAGAAAAAATCTTTCCGTTACGGGATTCCTATGGTATGGCGAGAGCAAAAGAACCATAGTGACGACTATTACTTTTGTTCATGCGATGTGAAAGGGTTTAATTCCAAATGGAAGCATTCCATTTCATACTTCAATCTTCACTCAGCAATTCATCCCATCCCCCATGGCACAGATATACCAGTATCCAAGCCCCCTGCTACCTTGGAAGAGATACCTAGCTCCGATGAAGGTGAAGTCATACCTGAACCAGATGACGAATCAAATTCTGACTTTGAAGATGTTACAAGACTAAAATTGTTTTCTCAGGAGGAGATGAATGATTTGGTAAGAGACTTGAATCTTTCCAAAGATGCCGCTGAGTTACTCGGATCAAGGCTGAAAAGCAGGAATTTACTGTTGCCAGGAGTGTCATCTTCATGGTTCAGACATTGTGAAAAGGAGTTCGTTCCTTACTTCGCCCAGGAAGACAAGTTGGTTTATTGCATCAATGTCGAAGGTCTGATGGGTCAATTTAAAATCCAATATGATTCAGAGCCATGGCATCTTTTAATAGATTCTTCAAAAAAGTCTCAAAGCAGTTTTACTCCTCCAACGGTGGTTTTTACGCTTCCATACCTGTAGGTCATTCCGTACATTTGAAGGAAACCTACGAGAACTTGGAATTGGTTCTTCTTAAACTTAAATATGAAGACCATGGTTGCAAAGTGTGTGGGGACTTGAAGGTCTTGTGCATGCTGCTCGGGCAACAAGCTGGGTATACCAAATACCCTTGTTTTCTGTGTCTATGGGACAGTTGAGACCGACAAAATCATAAGACCAAGAAGAGTTGGCAGCCGAGGGTGCTAACAGTCGGTGAAAAAAATGTCCTCCGAGAAACTTTGGTACCTTCCCATAAAGTTTTTCTACCACCTCACCTCTCCACATAAAATTGGGATTGATGAAGCAATTCGTAAAACTTCCAAGAGATGGAGAATGTTTCAAATACTTGGTCACCAAGTTTCCAGGCCTGTCGGAGGCAAAATTGAAGGAAGGTGTGTTCGTCGGACCAGACATTAGAAGGCTTATAGTTGATCAAGAGTTTGTCAATACCATGACGGAGCCTCAAAGAAGGGTGGATTGCATTTAAAGAAGTCGTACAGAAATTATTAGGCAATAACAAAGATCCTCACTACAAAAAGATAGTCGGACAAATGCTGAAAGCATTTCAAGCTTTAGGTTGCCTGATGAGTTGAAAGTGCATTTCCTCCAGTCCCACCTTGACTACTTTTCTGAAAATTTGGGAGCTGTGAGTGAGGAACAAGGTGAACGATTCCACCAAGACATTAAAGAGATGGAAAGGAGATACCTGGGAAAATGGAGCATTACAATGATGGCAGACTATTGTTGGATGCTTCAGAGAGACATTCCAGATGCTACTCACAAGCGTAAATGCACCAAGAGAAGCCTCACAGGGAAGAAGAATCACGCTTAGTGTGTGTAGGTGAGCTCAATTCAGTTCAAAAAAGGATTTTCATGAAAAAATTGTAATAAAACTTTAATTTTATAAGTCTATTTCCATTTATTTTGAGGTATTGCCTTATTTAACATAGTTACCTAAATTGTCAGGAAACGTGATGTCCTGTGACAAAATGGAGGTCATTTTTGGATTCAATGCACCAAAAAACATAAAGATTATGTGGAATAACCAAAACAGCTCTTGAAGAAAATTTTTTGGTAGACCTGTGTTATTTGCTCATGCAAGTCACCTTTTTTTCATGTTATATTATTTTCACGTCACTCATGTTATTCACTGTAGCGATGCACTCTCTTTCCATTATAAATTTTCAAGTCTTGTCACAGATTCTCAATTGGATTTAGGTCTGGACTTTGACTGGGCCATTCTAACACATGCTTTGATCTTAACCATTTCATTGTAGCTTTGGCTGTATGTTTAGGGTCAATTGTCCTGCTGGAAGGTGAACTTCCGCCCCAGAATCAAGTCTTTTGCCGACTCCTAACAGGTTTTCTTCTAAGATTGCCCTGTATTCGGCTCCAACAATCTTCCCATCAACTCAATTTTGGTCTCATCTGACCAGAGCACCTTCTTCTACATGTTTGCTATATCCCCCACATGGCTTCTCGCAAACTGGACTTCTTATGGCTTTCTTTCAACAATGGCTTATTCCTTGCCACTCTTCCAAAAAGTCCAGATTTGTGGAGTGCACAACTAATAGTTGTCCTGTGGACAGATTCTCCCACCTGAGCTGTGGATCTCTACAGCTCCTCCAGAGTTATCATGGGCCTCTTGACTGCTTCTCAGATTAATGCTCTCCGTGCTGGGCCTGTAAGTTTAGGTGGACGGCCATGTCTTGGTAGGTTTGCAGTTGTGCCATACTGTTTCCATTTTGGGATGATGGATTGAACAGTGCTCCATGAGATGTTCAAAGCTTTGGGTATTTATTTTATAACCTAACCCTGCTTTAAACTTCTCCAACTTTATCTCTGACCTGTCCTGGGTGTTCCTTCATATTCATGATGCTGTTTGTTCACTAATCTTCTCTAACAATCCTCTGAAGGCTTCACAGTATTGCTGTATTTATGCTGAGATTAAATACACACAGGTGGACTCTATTTACTAATTAGATGACTTCTGAAGGCAATTGGCTCCACTAGATTTTAGTTAGGGGTATCAGAGTAAAGAGAGCTGAATACAAATGCACACCACACCTTTCAGATATTTATTTGTAGACAATTTTGAAAACCATTTATAATTTTCCTTCCACTTCACAATTATGTGCCCCTTTTGTGTTGGTATATCACATAAAATCCCAATAAAATACATTTACGTTTTTGGTTGTACAATGACAAAATGTGGAAAATTTTAAGGGGCATGAATACTTTTTTCAAGACACTAAATTATAATTATAAGATGTTTCTCACACATAGCATGTACATACCAAAAATTACACCCCCAAAATACATTCTGCTACCTCTCCTGATTATGGTGATATCGGTGTGTCAGACTTTTACACAGCCTAGCCACATAGAGAGGCCCAACATCCAAGTAGCACCTTTAGGTGTTATAGGGGAAAAACTTCACATTTAATTTCCTGATAACCTATCACGTTTTTGAAGGTCCTGGAGCAACAGGAGGTGGAAACACCCACATTTTGGAAAGCAAACGCCACAACATATTTTCTAAAAGGCTTATTGAGTTTTTTGAGCATTTTTTTCTTGTTCAAATAATTTTATTATTTTAACATGGAACAGTACAAAATAATAAGCAAAAGTATGAGTCATTGAAGGTGTACATTAATTGCACAGTAAGAAACCCAATAATACAAGGTCAGGCATCACTAATAAAGAGGACTATCAAATGGCAGTTAAGGCCTAACAAAATGGGGAGGGGGGAAGGATGGGAAGGGGCATATGGCTGCACGGTAGGGGGAGAAGGGGGAAACCGCAGTATGGTTAAGGAATGGTACCGTCAAAACAAAAGACGCAGATTACGGATTGAGAAGGGAGTCATCAAAGTTGGATGGGAGGAAATGCTCTACCCAGGGATTCCAAATCTTCTTGAATTTAGGGATGGAATCTAGGATAGTGGCTTCTATTTTTTGCGTGAATCATTGCCTGAGTGACCCTATTCGAAACTGCAGTCATACTCAACGAGGGAGATTTCCATGATTTAGCGATAACCTGCTTGGCTGCGGTGGTGACTTGTAGAATGAGTTTGAAATGCGCCTTAGCGATGCCAGGTGGTCGCAGGTTAAGAAACGCGATTAATGGATCGGGATAGAGGGTTATGGCACTGAGTGTAGATAATATTTTAAAAACCTTCACCCAAAATGCGCGGACGATGGAGCAATCCCACCAAATATGAAAAAAAGTACCCAGGTATGAGCAGCCCCTGAAACAAACTGAGGTAATCAGGGGTATATTTCGCGATTCTAGCCGGGACTAGGTACCAGCGGGTCAAGACTTTGTAATTGGTCTCCAGGGCCACAATATTCTGCGACGACTCTTTGGTGTTGGACCAAATAAGGTCCCAATCTGAGGGGTCAATTTGCCGTCCTAAATCCACTTCCCATTTATTTGTATACGAGGGGACAAAGTAGGTGATGAGTTGGGTGCCGTTGTGTACGGAGCAAAGAAATGCTTCAGCTGCAGATATCTGAATATCTCAGAGGCAGGGAGGTTATGGGATTCACATAGTGAGGCGAAGGATTTAAATTTATTCCTGCATACGAAGTGTCGGGTCTGGGTGAGACCAGCCGTAGACCAGCGAGCAAAGATGTGTGGTGCGGACCAGGCTGGGGGGAAGGCTGGATTTCGAAGGTATGAAAGGAGGGGATTATGTGGTGATTGTAGGAGATAACGGGACTTCAGTTTATCCCAAAGGGACAAAAAATGTGAGGTAATGGGATTCGCAATCGTGCGGCGAGCAACACGTATCAGCCAAAGAAGGTTTCCTGTACTAAAGGGGTCGCACTCAATGGATTCCAGAATGACCCACTGCGGGGTTTCATTGGTAGCATGATACTTTGGCAATTGTGCTACATGCGCCGCTTGGTAATACTTGCTAATTTCAGGGAGGCCCAGACCACCATGAATTTTTGGTCGGTATAGAGTAGAGCAAGGAACACGGGGGCAGACTTTACCCCAAACATAGGAGGAAATACGGCGCTGCAATACGCAAAGGTAGTGAGAAGGTACTGGGATAGGGAGAACTCTGAAAAGGTAAAGGATTTTGGGGAGGATCGACATCTTCACAACAGCTATCCTGCCCAGCCAAGTCAACGGAAGGGAGGACCATTTGGTCATTAATGTCATTAGACTAGCTAGCATAGGACTGTAGTTAGATGTATAGAAACCTGTAATATGCAGGGTGAATTTTATACCCAAGAAGGGAACAGAGTCTTGCGACCACGAGAACGGCAGGATCAATTTTAGATGGTTAAGTTCATTGGGTGGGAGCGAAATATTAAGTGCAAGTGACTTCTGGGGATTTATTTGGAGGCCCGAGAGCATCCCAAACCTATCAAGTAGATGAAGAAGGGTATGTGTGGATGTTAAGGGGGAGGTGAGAAAAAGTAAGACATCATCTGCGAATAAGCAAAGTTTATGTGAGGTGCCTCCTATCTCAAGTCCGCGGATATCCGGGTCAGTCCTAATCAATAGGGCCAGCGGTTCTATAGCTAATGCGAAAAGCAGAGGGGATAGGGGACAACCTTGTCTGGTGCCACGCATAATTGGGAAATGAGCAGATCGATGCCCTAAGTATTTGATCCTGGCCGGAGGGCCCTAGTAGAGAGAAAAGATCCAGGTTAAGAAATGCGGGCCAAAACCCCACTGGCGCAATATATAGTGTAGGTATGGCCACGAGACAGTGTCAAACGCTTTCCGTATGTCCAAGGACAAGAAGCAAGCAGGAATATTGCGAGTTTTGGCTAAGTGTGCTAAAAGGGAAGCACGTATGACGTTGTCCCCCCGCTTGTCGGGTTGGTATGAAGCCGACCTGATCATTGTGGATTAGGGATCCAATACATGTATTGAGGCGAGTAGATAGGATTTTAGCTAGGAGTTTAACATCTACGTTAAGAAGGGAGATTGGTCTATAATTGCACCATTGCGTGTCATCTGAGTTCGGCTTGGGTATCATAGAGATGTTGGCTTGCACTGTATCTCAGTTAAAGGTATGGCCTGAAAGTATGGCGTTAAACGCATTAGTTATAACAGGCGTGAGAATGGGGGCAAACTTTTTATAATATGTGGCAGAAAAGCCGCCGGGTCCTGAGCGTTTATGGGGCTTTAGGGAATTGATCGCATTTAAGGTTTCAATTACTGAGAGGTCGCTCCAGTGCTCCTAAGTGATTCTCAGCCAATTTCGGGAAAGGAAGGGAAGCAAAAAGGGCTTCGGCCTGGGAAGAGTCAAAGGGCGTGGAGGCAGAGTAAAGGCGCGAGAGATGCTTGTGGAAGGTGTGCAGAATCCATTCGGGGTTGCTAGTGAGATTCGCAGTTGAGGTCCGTAACCGTATAGGTCTAACAGTTTGGTCTAGTTTACGGAGAGAGAGCAAGGAAAGTGCTAGGTTTATTGGCTTTAGTGTAGAATTTGTGTCGAGATCTGCGGATGGAGAGCTCGGCTTGGTCCGTGAGGAAGAGATCCAGGGCTAGGCAGAAGAGCTCGAGAGCTTCTTTGTTAGCAGGGGTGGGGGAAGTTTGGAAGGCGGCATGGGATTGGTCATAAGCTTGTTCAAGGAGGAGGCTTTTCTGCCTCCTCTCTCTACTCAGGAAGGAGGCTTTGCTGATACAGAGTCCGCGAAGTACCGGTTTGTGTGCTTCCCATAGTAGAAGGGGGGAGATATCGGGTTTGATTTAAGGAGAGATAGCAGCTGCGCTTAAGGACTATCTCTTAGCAATAAACTGGGTCAGCCAGCAGGCTTTCGTTAATGATCCAGGAGGGATCAGGGGGAGCTGGGGCCAAAGAAGCAATGGTAGTGACCACTGCACAGTGATCCGACCAAGGGATCGGTAGGATGTCAGAAGCTAAGATGCGGGGGAAGAACTGGCGGTCATAAAAATATGATCTATTCTCGAAAAAACCTTATGTGGGTGGGAGTAAAAAGTATACTGGCGTTTAGTGGGATTGATTTCCCTCCAGGAATCGACCAATGAGTAATGTTGCAGTATGGATTGGAAGGAGTGGTTGGGGGTGTGCGGAGAAGGTGATTGTGGGGATTTATCTAGAAAGGGGTATATTATATGGTTAGAGTCTCCACAGATTATGAGCGTGCCTCGTTTATGATGATCTATAACTGAGAAGAGGTGGGAAAGGAACGGCAGAGGACCCTGGTTTGGAGCGTAATACGTGGCTATGGTGACCTCAAAGTCCACCAATTGCCCAACTAGTATGATATAACGACCCTCAGGATCCTTAATCTCAGTATGTAACTTAAAAGGAGTTGTACGGTGGAGGGCGACTAAAACCCCTCTACAGTTAGTGGCAGCAGAGGCCGTGTAGACCTGTGGGTAACGAGGGCCAAATAATTTGGGAATAGAGGTAGGAGTGAAGTGTGTTTCCTGAAGACAGACTATATGCGCATTATGCAACGCAAATGAGCGGAAGGCTTTGTTGCGCTTCTGCGGGACGTTAAGACCCTGAACATTCAGGGTGAGAATATTCAAGGAACCCATGGGTAGAGCAAACAATGGGTAAGCGGATAGTGAGGTACCATCAAGAGGAATGTTATGTCAATTTGGCGCAGGGAGGGTATACGGTTACTCGAGCTAAGCTTTAACGTGCAGTCGTATGCGAGAGCAAGGGTGGGGATGGGGGGAGGGTATTCTATGATAGACACTGAAGGACATGAAAACCCCAAGAAAGAGGGGAAAAAAGGAAAAAAAAAAAAAAAAACGGTCCCTGGGAGCACCCAAAACCTGGTGGCCCGGGGAGCGGATGTAGCCCAGGTGGTGTAAAAAATGGAACACCAAGGGGGCTAGTGGTGAGTGCGCAGAAACGCAGGCAGCTAGGAAGACAGCATGTAGACAAAGGCATATTAAAGTGATCCTGGTAGGAAGAAAGCATCAAAATCAGCAAGCAAAAAGCCCGCAGAGCCTCGGCACCGCTGGCCCCGGTCAACCAAGCCCAGCCCCAGAGAGGCCAGAGCCAAACCAACCAAAACGCCGGAACCGAGGGTCCACCAGGCGAAGTAAAGGTGCAACAGCAGCCCAAACATGGCGAACATCAAACCAAACAATAGACCAATATGATTCCCAACCCGGGCAGCATGTATCCGGTGCTGGTCAGGCGTAGGTAAAAAAAAAACAACTGGAGCCCAACAGGCCAGTATAAGGATACAAGGGTGCAATGACGGCAGTCAGGTAGACAGTCAATTGACTAAACCCTGTGGGTGGCGACTGTGTGGGTGGTAACGGACCACCATATAAGGAGCAGGATTAAGGGTCAAAGGTGGTCAACGGGATTCAGTCCATTGAATCTTGCGGTGAGGGAGCAGGAGAGGAAAAGCTTCCCCGCTTGTGTGCGTTTAGGTTAGGAATTCGTGACGGCTGGGATTTCTGTGGTGAGCATGACGCCGAACGCCTTCTGGAGGTCTCAATCTGCGCAGCGGGAGGGTGCAGCTAGGGGTTTCGTAGCGCGTCCTGAAGCTCGTCAGTAGTATTGCATACGTGGTCACGGGCTTGATGGCAGAAGCGTACCGCAAAGGGAAAGCACCATTTATATGGTATACTATGCTGTTGAAGCACTAGCAAGTGCGGTTTCATGGCTCTGCATTTGGTAATGGTAGTGGGGCAAAGGTCCTGAAACAGCTGGTAATGATGACCTTGAAACAGGAGGGACTCCGAATTGCGGGCAGCTTGTAGTAGTTGCTCCTTTGTTTGGAAAAAATGAAGTTTAGCTATGATGTCTCGCGGCGGGCCGTCAGTGCGCTTTGGGGCTAGTGCCCTGTGAACCCTATCCATCTCGAGGCGTTCTATTGGGATAGCGGGGGTGAGCTCTTGGAATAGCGCAGTAGCTGTAGAGTGCACATCAGTAATTGACTCGGGGAGGCCACGAATATGCACGTTGGAGCGTCTAGCCCGGTTCTCAAAGTCCTTTAAGCGTGCCTGAAGTATAGCGTTTTCGTCACGCAGCAAGTCTAGCTCATCCCCTTGCGTTTGGAGAGATGCATCAAGGTCGTCCACCCTCTGTTCTAGGTCCGCAGTGCGTTGCCCCAGTTCACGGATTTCCCTGGACAGCTGGTTAGTTATGCGGTCTGAGGTCTGCTTCAGGGCCTTATGTAGCATTATTTCAAAGCGACCTAGAATGTCAGGGGTAGTAAGGTCAGGCGTCAAGGCATGTTTGGGGGTCGCAGTTTCATCATCTGACTCACCCTCTGAAGAGCTTGGGC
Source organism: Staurois parvus (assembly GCF_062004578.1). Taxonomy (NCBI): domain Eukaryota; kingdom Metazoa; phylum Chordata; class Amphibia; order Anura; family Ranidae; genus Staurois; species Staurois parvus. The sequence goes on along the minus strand of NW_028318828.1, from coordinate 1,747,732 downwards.
GGCTCGGCTGCTCCGATTGCAGGGCTGCAGGGTTGGATAGGGCTGGCTGGCTTTTGTGGTGCTCCGATACGGCGGCCATCTTGGAGGAGGCACGAGCAAGGGCCTCCTTTATGGGCTTATGCGGCGGCGCCGCTTGATGCTTATGCGCCCCCCTGACCATATTAACAGGTAGCCGGGGGGTTGCGCTGCCTATCGGTGCCGCTTGTGGAGCGGTGCGGGGCTGGATCATGTGGCGGTGAGGCTGTCTTCCCTGCGGCGTGGAGGAGCCTCAGGGAGACATGTCCTGTGCCGTCAGCCGTGCATGCGCACTCCCTTTTGAGCATTTTTTATTTTTTTCCACAAGTTTTTGGAAAATATGAAAAGAAAATTAAAATGTATTTTTTTTTTAAACACAAAGTTGTCAATCTATAAGTTATTTATAACAAACAGCATGTAAATACCAAGAATTACACCCCAAAATACATTCTGCTACTCCTGATTATGGGGATACCACATATGTAAGACCTTTTCAATGTCTGAACAGATTATGTGCCCAACATTGCATCAAGTGTAACACAAAAATCAACAAACATTGTATAGAAAACAATATAAACAAGAGTACCTGTGGTTTGAGAAGAGCATTGGTCCATGTCAGTACAGGCAGCAGGCTGACATCCAGGCAGGAACAAGGTCCATAAAAAGTCCTGGGTCAGTACAGGCAGCAGGCAGAGATATGGTCAGCACATCCAAAGTTTTTGTCCAGGCAGCAGGCAGGAACATCAGGCATAAGGCCTCAGTCAGGTAGGACTGGGTCACAGGGGTAGAGGCTTCGTCCCACCCAGTCTTTTCAAAGCCTCTGGACAAACACACTGTTCTGGGAATTACAAAACCCGGGGAAAACAAAAAAACTGTTTTTCTCTACTCAGATCTCTACTCTGAAGCCCCTCACATACGTGAGACCCCTGTTATCTTGAATCCCACTACTACAGTAACAAAGCAAAAGATCAATCCAAATTGCAGGCAAAAAACATGGTTGATTTTAACAGGCTGAGGTCAGACCAAGAAGGCATAAACGTGGTTGATAATCCAGACGACAGGCAGAAGGTTCAGTTCAGATGTAAGGCAGAAATGTGCTGGATAAACAGTTCAGACAGCCGGCAGAGACTTAGTCGATAAACAGGCCAGGGTGAGTTAAGGTAGAAGGCAGTGGCATGGTTGGTTGAAGCAGCAGACAAATGAACAACAGATATATTGAAAAATGGGGAAATGGCAGGCTGTTAAAAATATGGGCTAATATTTTAGTGATGTGTGAAAATGTCGGAAGTAGAGATGAGCGAATCGAACATGACGAAGTGGAATTCGTTCCGAAGATTTGGAAAAATTCTATTCGCGACGAATCCGAAGATTAGCAAATTTCGGATGCACGAATCGAATTTTCCCAAAAATGGCGGCGACATGTGTGGCGACAGGAGAAAATGGACAGAGAAGATGGGGCGGGGATCTCTGGGAAGGCGCGCAGACAAGGCGCGCTGACCCATAATGCATTCATGAGTCATGAATCATGACATGTGATCGCATTAGCCAATCAGCAGCCAGCCAGCCAGCACTGTGTAATGGTGGAGCTATAAATCGCGGCCATCTTAGAATTCTCCATTAGCCTCCGGTCATTCAAGAGAGACAGACCTCTGTGTATTGAGGGACAGAGTTAGGGCCACAGAGACTTTAGGGCCACAGAATCGTTACTCAGGGCCACAGAATCGTTACTCAGGGACACAGAATCGTTACTCAGGGACACAGAATTGTTACTCGGGGACACAGAATCGTTACTCGGGGACACAGAATCGTTACTCGGGGACACAGAATCGTTACTCGGGGACACAGAATCGTTACTCAGGGCCACAGCTATCAAAGAATCGAAAATTTAAAATGACATACACCATTTTTCTTTTTGGTTGCTGTCGTGCACAGTTGGTGCTGCAGTTTGCCGATTGTGCAAAATAAACTGACTTTCTGCTTCACAACCACTATTGTACGTTCAAAGAGTTAAATCCATTTACACGCCGGCTGGCGGTAATATTTTTTGGGTGATTAGTGCATTCCAGTGACAGAAACGTACAGTTTCCAGCCAACGGCAAGCTGCAATTGACCGATTGTGTACAATAAACTGACTTTCTGCTTCACAACCACTATTGTACGTTCAAGGAGTTAAATCCATATACACGCCGGGTGGCGGTAATATTTTTTGGGTGATTAGTGCATTCCAGTGACATAAACGTACAGTTTCCAGCCAACGGCAAGCTGCAATTGACCGATTGTGCTAAATAAACTGACTTTCTGCTTCACAACCACTATTGTACGTTCAAAGAGTTAAATCCGTTTTTATTTTTGGGGTGCTTATTGAATTAAAGAGTATGTCAGACAACACGCAGAGGAGTGGCAGAGGAGGCAATGTTTCAGGAGCGAGCAGACGTGGCAGCAGAGGAAGGGGTCGAGGCAGCACTAGTCGCAGCCAGAGGCCAGTGCTCCCGGTGTCATCCAGCGGTCGTGTCTCCACCGACAACCCTGCCGTCATCGATTGGTTGACTCAGTCGTCTTCCTCTTCCCAGGTCACCTCTGACACCTACAGCCAACGGTCGGTGGGTACGTCAGACACAACCGTTAGTTGGCATGGCCCGGGAGCAAGCCCACTGAAATCGCGTGTCCTCGACCTGCCCCTGTCCTTTGGCGTTCCCTCACCAAGCGAAGTATCGCATGCTGTGGGCTCAGCCCCACTGTACAGTGAGGAAGAGCTAACAGAGGGCGGTCAGGAACGGGGGGAGACATCCGCCTCTTCAGCAGCCAGGCGAAGAAGTACTGGGGAGGAGAGTGGCTCGGTAGCCGGTCTAGAGACAGGTCTGTCTCCTGACCCACACGCAGCCGAGGGGGCTAGTAGTGACGCGGAGACCCTAATTGATGATGATGAGGCTGATCGCACTTGGCAGCCTCGTCGTCATCAGGCTATGGCTTCCGCATCATCAGGAGAAGAGGGTGCCAGCTTGCCAGCGAGCAAAACAGTCGGTGGGTTGCCCAGGAGGCAGCAGGGTCGCAGCAGTGTCAGTGGAGCCAAACGGCCACGGAGTAGAGCACCAGCTCCACTGCAGCCTACCACCACGGCCAGTAGTGGTTCCGGTGTGCACGGAGGAAGTAGCAGTCAGCCAGTGAGGAGTAGCGGGGCAAAGTTTCCTACTCGGCGGTGTGGCAATTTTTCGTCAAGCCGCCCGAGGAAATAAACGTAGCCGTATGTCGACTATGTGGCCAGAAAGTCAAGCGTGGCCAGGGGGCCAATGTTGGGACTACAGCGTTGCGTCAGCATATGCAGCGTCGCCATTCGGTGGCCTGGGAAAACCGTGATAAAGATACGGCGGTTCTGCCTGCCCCAGCCCCCGCTCCATCACCCGCTCCGTTACTTGCTCCGTCACCCGACGTCAATCGCCCTCTATCAGCCAGTCAAGGCTCCAACACCTCTGCTGAGGGGAGTTGTCGCTCGTTGGCATCTTCCGCTCGTTCAGATGCTCCTTCTCCTGCTACTCCTCTTCACGGATTCCGTCAGCAGTCTTTCTTGGAATCCGTTTCCAAGAGACAGCAGTTTGCGAGCACGCACCCGACGGTGCAGAAGCTGAACGTCCTCCTGTCCAAGTTGCTGGTGCTGCAGTCCCTCCCTTTCCAAGTGGTGGACTCAGCACCTTTCCGAGAAATGATGGCTTGTGCCGAGCCGCGGTGGAGAGTGCCAAGCCGGCATTTCTTTGCCAAAAAGGCAGTGCCAGCCCTGCATTCACATGTAGAAGAGATGGTGGGCCAGTCTTTGAGCATGTCGGTCTCTGCCAAAGTGCACGGCAGCGCCGACGTGTGGAGCTGTAACTACGGTCAGGGACAGTACATATCATTTACGGCCCACTGGGTGAACGTGGTGCCGGCACAGCCGCACCAGCAACTTGGACAGGTCATGCCGCTTTTGCCTCCACGTTTGCACGTCCTTGGTCCAGCAAAGATGTCCGCCTCTACCACCTCTTCTTCCGCCGTGTCCTCAGCCGCCACCCCCGTGCCAAGTCCCATTACCCGAGCGGCATATCACATGTGCAGGGCGCAACGGTGTCACGCTGTGCTGCACCTGGTATGCCTTGGCGAACGTAGTCACACAGGGGAGGAACTTCTGAGTGTAATGAACAGAGAAATCGAGAGATGGCTGTCTCCGCGCAAACTGAAAATCGGAACCATGTTGACCGACAACGGAAAGAACATGGTGTCTGCTCTGCGTCAAGGAAGGTTGTGCCATGCGCCATGCATGGCTCACGTGTTCAATCTGGTTGTCAAGCGGTTCCTAAAATCCACCATCCCACTGCAAGACATCCTTAAAATGTCACGTAAACTTTGCATGCATTTCAGCCATTCCTACACCGCAAAGCACACCCTCCTTGAGCTGCAGCGGCAGAACGGAATTCCACAGCATCGCCTGATCTGCGACGTTGCAACAAGGTGGAATTCAACCCTACATATGTTAGACCGCCTTTACGAACAGCGAAAGGCCATCACCGATTTCCTGATGTTACAAGCGGATAAAGGTACTCCCCTGTGTAACTTAGATGTCAGCCATTGGCAGCTCATGCGTGACACCTGCCGCTTGCTCAGGCCCTTTGAGGAGGCCACGCTATTCGTGAGTCGGCAGGACTATGGGATGAACGACGTCATTCCTCTGTTGCACGTCCTGGAACAAATGCTGTTAACAATGGCTGGTCAGGGTGCGGTAGACGTGGCGCACAGATCTCAACGCCACATGACCCCTGTGGGGGCAGGACAGGAAGAAGAGGAGGAGGTAGAGGAGGACATTGGTGCTCAGGAATTATTGAGTGAAATGGGTGGTTTTTCACTCAGCGGACAGGAGTGGAGGAGCAGGAGCATCTGGTAGAGGAGGAGGAGGAGGAGACAGAGGACCCAGATGCACCGTGGCAGTATGCTGTGGAGATGGAGGCAGGGAGTCCCTCGCATTCCTTGGCACAAATGGCCCATAGCATGCTCGGTTGCTTGCGTAGCGACAGCCGAATAATAACCATCAGACAGAGGGATGACTTTTGGCTGTCCACCTTGTTGGACCCTCGCTACCGTTCAAAAATGGTGGCCTTTTTCACACCTGCTGAGAGGGAGGCCAAAATAAAGTACTATAAAAACCACCTATGTAGTCAGTTGGTCTCTGCCTTTCTGCGCCAATGTCCATCCTCAGACACTGTGGGCCCTGTGCGCTCGCGTTCCGCTGCCATGGCAGCAGGGGAGGGGTGGGGTGGTAGGAGCAGTGGCAGCTTTACCAGCAGCGGCTTCCTCAGTCTGCAGTCGATGATGAGTAGCTTTCTTCACCAGCGCAGTGAGGAAACTACTAACCAGCCGCAGCAGCAGCAGCATCAGGTGGACCTGGAGCAGGACCTCAAACAACAGGCTTGGGCCTACTTGGACAGCACCCTGCCAACCGAGGTAGACAATCCCCTTGACTACTGGGCAACGAAACTTGACCTTTGGCCCCAACTAGCTGAATTTGCCCTTGAAAGGCTGTCATGCCCGGCCAGTAGCGTGGCATCGGAGCGCGTGTTTAGTGCGGCAGGAGGTATTGTAACTCCGCGGAGGACACGACTGTCCACCCAAAGTGTGGAGAGACTCACGTTTGTAAAAATGAATCAGGCGTGGATTAGTCTGGATTTCAAACCACCAGTTCCTGACACAACTGACCTAATAACCTAGCCGTTCAGGCCGCTGTCTGAACAGCTCATGAATTGCTTTCTATATGTGTCGCCTTTGAGGCCGCTGGCTGGACAGCTGATGAATTGATTTGTATATATGTACTTATTGTCCGCTGTCCGGACAGCTCATGAATTACTTTTTGTATATAGCCTTCCAAACCACTCTCAGAATAAGTCATGATATTCATGCTGTGTATAGCCTTATAGGCCAATGGTCAATCAAGTTATGATTGTTATAGTGTGTATAGCCTTATAGGCCGCTGTCTTTACAACTTTATAATTCCATGCAGTGTATATAGCCCTATCGGCCACTTTCTGGCATCCAGTTGCTGTAGCCCCCATCACCACACTGTGCCACGGGCCCCTGTACCGCCTTCTCATACTGCTGCCAGATCCATCCTCTGCCATGTGTGTCTTTGTCGTCTGCTCACGCTGCTGGGTTCCAGTTTTAAACCTAGGCCTGTGTATGGCTTCCGAATACTGCTGCCTCCACCGCCACCCTGCGCCATGTGCCTCTGTCGTCTGCTCACGCTGCTGACGGCTTCCGCTTTTTAACCGAGGCCTGTGTTTGGCTTCCGAATACTGCTGCATCCACCGCCACCCTGCGCCATGTGTCTCTGTCGTCTGCTCACGCTGCTGACGGCTTCCGCTTTTTAACTTAGGCCTGTGTATGGCCTTCAATTGAAGCTGCTTCTGGTCCGCCACTCTGCCATTGGACTCTTGATAGTCGTCTCCCCACGCTGCTGCTGGGGGGACTTTTTAACATAGGCCTCTGTATGGCCTTCAATTTTAGCTGCTTACGCTCCGCCACTCTGCCATGGGCCCCTGTACCGCCTCCTCATGCTGCTGCCAGGCCCGTAATCTGCCATGGGCCCCCGTACCGACTCCTCATGCTGCTGCCAGGCCCGTAATCTGTCATGGGCCCCTGTACCGCCTCCTCATGCTGCTGCCAGGTCCAGAGTGTGTCATGGGTCCCTGTACGGCCTCCCATTGCTGCTGTCTCCATCGCCACACTCTGCCATGTGCCACTTTCAGGTCTCCTCACACTGCTGGTGGGTTCCATTTTGTCATAGGGTGCTGTATGGCCTCCCATTGCTGCTGCCTCCACCGCCACACTGTGGCTCCACACTCTGGTTTTGGCCCCGTGACTGCCCAAATGAGTGAAGTGTGCGGTGATTCTAAGATCGACGGCACTCATCTGCATGTCATACTGACTGACAGTATTATTTCTCTTCCCCAGCAGACTCCAAGGGCATTTAAATTAAAGGTACAGTGTTCTGCACTAATATAAAGGCTCTCTGAAGCCTAGAAACACCTTTTTTATAAGTTAAATTCGCAGCAAATATATTCGGCACGAAGCGAATTTAATCGGCGAATTCGGCGAATCAGCCGAACCGAATTTTTGAATAATTCGCTCATCTCTAGTCGGAAGCATTCTCCAATGCACAGGCCTGGTTGGGAGGGACACTGGGAACAATGGAAACTGGTGTATCTTCTAACTCCCCCTCTGCTTCATACCTGGCATCCTTTTGGTGTCTTTTAGTCTGCTTCTGTTGGTGGAATGCTTTCTAGAAAAGGGCGCTCATGAAGTCTGCTCACAGAATGGGAACATGCTTTCTTGGAGGAATCCTTGCTGGTAGATACAGGACTTGACGATTTCTTCTATAAATTTGAGGAAAGCGGTGAGTCTTTTTGTGGATTTGGTGTAGGTGATATATATATCTCATTATAAATAGCCAAATGAAAAAGTTAAATTTGAACTTTTTATGCCAGAAACGTGACCTTCTTGTTGCTAAATAGGGCTGTAGCATCTGATTGTTGAAATCCCCCCCCCCCTTCCCCCCCCCATATGTAGAGATTGTAATATTGGTAATATTGGATGCACGCAGGCTTTTGAATGGGACCGTGTCTTCCAGTAATTTCCACCGAGCTGTCATTCTGGATGGTGGACAGGATGTAAACATCTCCGTTAACCTTCCACTCTAGGATCAGCAATTAGTTTCTTAGACTTGCTGATTCCCCTCTTTCTAGCCTGGTGTTCACTAGAGCTTGTGGGAGGCCAAGGTTTTCTCAAGGTCCAAGTGTCGGAAAAGGGGTAGATTGGTATAGAAATTGTCTAGGTAGCTGTGATAAACTATTTGGAAAGGTGGAAAAGTCAGTTCTCAGACCATTTTTCCACTTGAGCTGGGCTGCCAGGTAATAAAGCCAAAAATTAGGGAGGCCTAAGCCCTCAGCTCGTTGCGATTTATAGAGCAGAGACGATGTAAAGCGTGGACTTCGCCAGATAAAGTTATTTATAACTCGTTGAAAACGGTCCAGGAATGTCTTAGATATCGATATGGGGAGTTCTCGAAATAAATAAAGAAGTGTAGGTAAAACGTTCATTTTTACAGCTGTGACTCTACCCAGAAATGTGATACTGTAGGATACCCATGCCAAATCTTAAGCAAAGTATGAAGACGAGATACACATAGTAGGTAATTAGCAGCAAATAAACCAGATTCCAACCAAATAAACCAGAGGGTGTAAGACAAATACCCAAGTATTGGATCCTGTCTGTGGACCAGCGAAATGGGAGCGAGCCATGTAGGGACTCAGCCAAGGGTTCAGAAACATTGATAGGCATAACCACAGATTTGGTAAAATTCACGGTGAAACCTGATATGGATGCAAAATTGTTCAACAATGTAATTCGGTAGTGAAACTAATGGGTTAATAAGAAAGAGCATAACATCATCAGCATACATACATAACTTAAACTGGGAAACCAAAAGTGGGTACCCTGAAATATCAGGATGTGACCTTTTCGCAATAGCCAAGGGCTCCAACATAAGCGAGAACAGTAGGCGAGAGCGGACAATCCTGTCAGGTACCTCTGCCCAAGGTAAAAAGAAAGTCCGAATTGCAGCTGGGGAGTCTAATCCTCGTTTGGGGGGAATTATATAGAGCACATACCCCCGGTAGAAATTTGTCGCTAAAGCCCAATTTCTGCAACAACGTTAACAAGTAAGGCCAGAGGACACTATGAAAGGCCTTGTTAATATCTAAACGTATCAACAACACTTCTTTTGAGTGCAAGTTAGCATCTTGAATTACGTTCAATGTAAGGCGAATGTTATCAGTAATAAGTCTATCAGGGATAAATCCTGATTGGGCAGGTGAGACCAAAGAGGAGATAATAGGGGCCAGTCTAGCTGCTAAGATACGGCTCAATATTTTTAAGTTGTTCAAAACAGATGGGTCTGTAGTTTTGTGGTAGAAGGTGATCTTTTAAAGGTTTAGGTATCAGGGACATGTTAGCCAAGAGCATCTCGTCAGGAAAACTGCCCCCTTGTAAAACTTCATTAAACATAGATACCAGGGAAGGGGCCAACAGAGGGGCAAAATGCTTGTAATAACTGGCCGTGAACCCATCGGGGCCTGGTGCTGTAAAACTTTTCAGAGCCAATAACTCTTGTAATTTCCTCCAGGGTGCAAGGGGCATTAAGAGATGTAATCTGAGAGGGTGTAAGAGCAGGAAGAGGTAAGGAGTCAAGCCATGAGGTATGCGGAGTAGTGTGAACCGCCTGTGGGGAGGCTAACCGGGAGGAGTAAAACTCTGTGAAAATTGCCAGGACTTCGTTGGGCAAGGAGGAAACTTTACCATGCTTATTAAGTAGCTTATATATGTGAGGAGAGCGTATTGATCTGTTAAGTTTCCGTGCGAACATGGTCAACGCTAAGTTACTGTGTAGTAAAAAAGAGGCCTTAGACCAACGCAAAGCTTTTTCAGTTTTTTGGGACAGCAGGGTGTTCAATTCTAAACGTTTTTTCGATATTATGTTTCTGTTCAGGAGGGACGGGTTACCCACATTAGTGCTATAATGTGCTTCCAATTCTCTTGTGAGCTGTTGGATTCATTTCCAATGGTCCCTATTCTTGGCTGCCGCCATAGAAATCAGGCGGCCTCTAAGAACAGCCCTATGCGCCATCCACAACATACCTGTGGAAATTTCACAAGTGTTGTTCAACTGGAAATACTTCTGGATTGAGGAGGCTACCTAATAACAATGGCCAGCATCTGTAAGCATAGTCATTCAGTCACCAAGAATAGGAAGTCGATGCAAGACCTATAAAGGTAACAGACAGTGACACAATATTATGATCTGACCACGAACATACGCGTATCACTGCCGACGTGGAGTTGGCCAGGAGGATCGGTGAACAGTATACGTAGTCCAGCCTAGAATAAGAGTCATGCGGATAGGAGTAAAAGGTATAGTCCCTAGCCCCCACATTGTGTGCCCTTCAAGAGTTGACCAACTGGAATGATTCTAGTCTTTTAGTAAGGGATTTAGGGAAGGCCGGGGAGGAGGGTGAGGAGGAACTTCTATCGAGTAATGGGTTAACCACTGGATTAAAGTCGCCACCCACCAATAAATGGGAGGACAAGAACTTATCAACATAAAAAATCAGGAAAAAAATGTCGCTTCGGCAGAATTTGGTGCGTACAAATTGGCTATAATAGGTTTGCGGTCCATAAGGGTGCCCTTAATAATAAGAAACCTGCTCTCAGGATCACGATAGACCTGCTGGACCTCAAAGGGAAATTAATTATGTAGGAAAATCACCACTCCTCTGCTCTTGGAGTGTACGGTATAAAACCCCTGCTTATATGACCTGTGGAAAAAAGTAGGGTGTTTAGCTGCTGCAAAATGTGTCTTTTGTAGTAGCATAATCTTCGCCCCTAATCACCTATACTGCAGGAAGCCTGTTTTGCACTTATTCGGAGAATTGAAACCCTGGACATTATGTGAAATACAAGGAATAACCATGTTTAAATATAGAAAAAGGAGCATCTAGCAAGGCTATCGTATCAATAACATCTGTATCAGGAAGTGTTAATCTAAAAGGTTGAGTATCCGGTGTTTCAACCCGGAAGATAATGGTTGACTGTCGCTGGACACGGGCAGAGATGTCACTGCTCTCATCAGAAGACTGCTATTGAAGCATCCTGGTCTTCCATAACACCTCAGCAGTGCCACAGGCTGATAGCTTCCATGCCATGCCGCATTGAGGCAGTAATTGCTGCAAAAGGGGCCCAAACCAAGTACTAAGTACATATGCATGCTTATGCTTTTCAGAGGTTCGATATTGTTCTATGTATAATCCTTGTTTTATTGATTGCATATAATATTCTAATTTTCTGAGATTGTGGATTTGGGGTTTTCATGAGCTGTATGCCATAATCATCACAATTATGACAAATCACGGCTTGAATGATCTTACTTTGCATGTAATGAGTCTATCTCATATATTAGTTTCACCTTTTAAGTTGCATTACTGAAATAAATGAACTTTTGCACGATATTCTAATTTTTGGAGTTTCACTTGTATCTCTGACGAGAAGAACCGCAGATTTGTGCAAAACTACCATCTTCTACCAAACCATGAATCAGGCAGGCAAGCTGCCTCACCCGAAAAGACAGAGAGCAATAAAGTTAAAGGGCCAACGGGCCCAAACTGCCGCAAGGCACAGAGAACAGAGCAGCCACTCCACAACAGGGCAGTGACATCTCTGCCCATGTCCAGCGACAGCCTGCAGGCATAAAACTAAGGGTCTAGTGACCTATGTAATATTTTTGCATGTCAAGTCATCAAGGGACTTAACTCAGAATCAACAGACACAGCATATAATAATGCGATAATAGCATGACCCAATCCTCGATCAAAATGACAGAGAATAACAGAGTGCCCCAATTAACCCTCTTCCTGTCTTACTCTCCATCGATCCTGCCTTGGAGAAGGAGTGTTCCAGATGGGAGATACACGAGGGGTAGAGGGTGGACGTTGAGGTATGGGAGCACCCGCTACGCCCAGCTTCACCAGGATGTCTTGTCCTTCAAGAGGAGTTGTAGCCGTATATGTACTGCCATTGTGCAGAATGATCAACTTAAAGGGAAATCCCCATTTATAGCGAATTTGAGCCGATGATAGGACAGGGGTGATCTCTTGCATTTTCCGGTTTTTCTCCAGCGTAGCTTGGTAGACATCTGGTAAAATTTGTAGATTTGAGCCATCCAGCGGTATTAATAGCCAGGGAAAGATCCGTCACTGTTTCAGGGACTCCACGGATGCGCAGATCATATCTGCGGTTTACGATTATCAAGATCTTCTACCTGCGCTTGTAACTGTGTAATGGCAGTCTGCAAAATGGCATGATCCCTGGAGAGTTCGCCATAGGCTAAGCTGAGTTCTTCATGCTTTGCTTCTAAGTAATCTGTTCTAGTCCCCAGCACAGCAATTTCTTGAGAAAGGACATTAGTACTTTTATGCAACTCCGACTGAAATTTAGTGTATTTGGTGTATTTAGTTTACATAGATTTCAATCAAGCCTCCAAGTCCCCCTTTGTAAGCTGCTGTGTGTACTCACAATTCTGTACAGATGGATGGATGGCTGTGTCCTGTGTAAGCTGGGATGGGGATGCTCCTTCGGTGCAATCTTGTGCCATGCTGCAGAGCTCCTGTGTCCGGAGCAAGTAGTTTGTGAGGGATTTTAGTGCTGTCCCTCTGCCTCTTTTCTTCCCCGAAAGCATACAGGAAGGTCTTCTGGGGGTGGTCATCTGATTATGAGTTGAAACGAGGGATAGTGTAGCCCCGTAGAGACGGTAAGAGACCAAGCAGGGACGTAGCTCCCGCTACATGCGGCCGTCTCCTGTGGCGCTGCACATGCGCCCCCCTATTTGCGCTAATTTGAAGAGATATAAAGAAATAATGTGCAAAAAAAAATATATGTGTGTATGTATATGTGTGTGTGTGTATATGTATGTATATATATATATGTTAATGAAAATAAGTGCAAAATGGTAATGAAATATAATAGGTGATGATAAATAATAAACAACTCAAAATAACCATACAATGATCTGGTCAAAAATAATTGTTGGAAATATAAAACAGCAATTATTATTAAATATTAATGAATTGGAGTCAACTGTTCAGAAATCAGTGTAGGAAACTATCAGTAACTCAGCAACATGTGACAACGGCTATGCAAATCGACCGCATGATCTCTCTACAACCAGATATTCAAAGCTGAACGTGTATCTTGGCATGAATTGATTTAGAGTACCATACAGAGGCCAATCCAAAAAGTTAAAATCTATCTGAGGTCAAGAATAAATGTTGTCGTCTTTGTCATATATAGCCAGGTAAACCATTGACTAGAAGCTGAGATTAGCTTCAGAGATATTTAAAATAAGAATCTTCCCCCCAGAGAATTGATATGAAAATTATTTTATACTGCAAATTATTTCACATCAACTCCAGTGCTAACCATAACCGTTATCAGACTAAACGGTTTAGCTGGAGATATAAGGCTAGTACAAGCTGCTTGCAGAAAATTATAGTTAAAAGTTACCAACATTTTCCATGGTGTCAGTGATGTCTAGTCAGTTCACTTCCGTGTTTGTGTCTGTTTGCTGTTTCTTGTCTCCTGTCTAATGTGTCGTTTCTGTCCTAATTTTTATCCTCCCAAAAAACCTAGGCTGGCAAAGCTTATATCGCCCAATTTTGACATCGCATTAGGTGTCATTTTCTTTACTAAATGATCCCAATTACCTGAAGGGGGCAGTATAGGATTAGGAATAATTTAGATTTTTCCTGTGTCATGCTAAAAGTTGACCCTTAACCGCTAGCTTGTAAAAATACTCAAATTTAAGAGATACGTTTTTTTGGAAGACTTATTTAGACATAGGGTGATAAGTGTCACTGAAAATTATGTAATACTTAAGTGATTCTGGAGAAAGGAAAAAAAAATTCTACCAATACATCTTACAATTGCTGAGGTCATTTGTACAGAGACTTCTTAATTATCTCATGTATTCTATAGTATACAGACATTGTAATATAATGAACTCCAAATAATTATTTATACCGTTGAAAACATAATATTCACAATATATATCAATGTGTATTATTTGTTAACCACTTGCCCTCCTGAGGATTTACCCCCCTTCCTGACCAGGCCTTTTTTTGCAGTTTGGCACTATACTACTTCAACTGATGATTGCGCGGTCATGCAATGCTGTACCCAAACAAAATGTACATCCTTTTTTTTCACACAAATAGAGCGTCCTGTACAAAACAAAATGTACATCCTTTTTTTTCACACAAATAGAGCGTTCTTTCGGTGGTATTTAATCACCTGTGCGCTTTTTATTTTTTGCACTATAAACAAAAAAAGACTGAAATTTTTTAAATCAATATTTTCTACTTTCGGTTATAAAAAAATATATCGTAAGCTCAAAGTTAGGCATAAATTTAAGCCAAAATGAATTCTGCTACATGTTTTTGGTAAAAAAAAATCCCATTAAGTGTAAATTGATTGCTTTGTGTGAAAGTTATAGTGTCTACAAACTATGGTATAGATATTGTAATTTATGCCATTTTTTTGCTATACAGCGCTGCACTAGTTTAGCTGACAATTGCGCGGTCATGCAATGCTGTACATAAATGAAATTTATGTCCTTTTTTTCACACAAATAGAGCTTTCTTTTGGTGGTATTTGATCTGTGCGCTTTTTATTTTTTGCGCTATAAACAAAAATAACCCCAACATTTTGAAAAAAATAAATATTTTCTCATTTCTGTCATAAAAAATATCCAAAAATCTCAAATTTCGGCATACATTTAGGCCAAAATTTATTCTGCTACATGTTTTTAGTAAGAAAAAATCCCAATAAGTGTATATTAATTACTTCGTGTGAAAATTATAGCATCTACAAACTATGGTATAGATAATTTGAAATTTACACAGCTTTTACTTTCTGACTGCCCATCACATTTCTTGAAGTGCTAAAATACCAGGATAGAACAAACAACCCCAAATGACCCCTTTTCGGAAAGTAGACACCCTAAGCTATCTGCTGAGAGGCATATTGAGTCCATGGAAGATTTATTTTTTTTCCATAAATTTTTGGTAAATGACAAAAACTGTTTTTTTTTTGTTTGTTTTTTTACACAAAGTTGTCACTTAAATGATATATTGCTCACAAAAGCTATGGGTATATGTGGAATTACACCCCAAAATACATTCTGCTGCTTCTACTAAGTATGGGGATACCACATATGTGAGACTTTTCGGGAGCCTAGCCACAAACAGGAGCCTGAAATCCAATGACCAGTTTGAAAGCCTGAAGGTGCGTAACTTCTTCATTTCACTACCTATCACAGTTTTGAAGGCCCTGACATGCCAGGATAGCACCAAACCCCCCCAAATGACCCCTTTTTGGAAAGTAGACACTCCAAGGAATTTAAAAAGAGGCATGGTAAGTATTTTGCAGATCTCATTTCTTCTCACAAGGTTTTGAAATATAAAAAAAGAAAAGAAAAAATGTTTGTTTCCTGTCTTCATATTCCAAAAACTTGTGGCAACAAATGAGATCTGAAAAATACGCATCATGCTTCTTATCAAATTCCTTGGGGTGTCTACTTTCCAAAAATTGGTCATTTGGGGGGGGGGGGGGGGGGGTTGGTGCTATTCTGGCATTCCAGGGCCTCCGAAACTGTGATAGGTAGTCAGGAAGTGTAATGAGGAAATAAAGCCTGAAGGTGCTTATTGGATTTTGGGATCCTGTATTTGGCTAGAGTGCCAAAATGTCTCACATGTGGTACCCCCATACTCGGGAGAAGTAGCAGAATATATTTTGGGGAGTAATTCCACATATATATACATATATATTTTTTTCTAATTTTCCAAAAACGTGGTAAAATTGTTCTATTGATTCAACATGCCTCTCAGCAAATAGTTTGGGGTGTCTACTTTCCAAAAAGGGGTCATTTTGGGGGGGTGGATGCATTTTATGCCCAGCATTAGAAGTTTATGCCACACATCACTCACTCTTCTAACCACCTGAAGACCAAGCCTTTTCTGACACTTTTTCTTCATATTAAAAAAATAAGTATTTTTGCTAGGAAATTAAAGTGCACCCCCAAACATTATATATTTTTTTTAGACCAGACACCCTAGTAAATAAAATGGTGGGTGCTGCAATTTTTTTTATCTCACATAGTACTCTCACAGCGATTTTTCAAACGCAATTTTTTTGAAAAATATACACTTTTTTTAATATTAATGCACAAAAACCCAATATATTAGCCAATTATTTGGTAAGATATAAAAGATGATGCTATGCTAAGTAAATAGATACCAAACATGACATGCTTTAAAATTGCGAATGCCCTGTGCAATGGCGACAAACTGCAAACATTTTTAATATCTATAGGCAATGCTTTAAAAGCCTTTACAAGCTACCATTTTAGATTTACAGAGGAGGTCTAGAGCTATAATTACTGCCCTTGATCTGACGTTCGTGGCGATACCTCACATGCATGGTGCAGTCGCTGCTTCCATACTGGCACTGGGTCAGCGCTCACGACCGCAGGTGCGCTGGTGGGCGAGGATACTATTTTTTTTTTCTGATTTATTTAATTTTTACACTGTCCCTTTAATTTTTTTTTTTTATCACTTTTAATGCTATCTCAGGGAATTCAAATATCCCCTTTAACTTCAATGGGCATTGTCATATATTCTTTTTTGAGAAATCTGGGTCTATCATACTCTAGATATCTCCTCTGCCCTTACATTATCTAATCTCACCAAGATCGGTGTGATCAGATGCTTTCCCAATTTACAAATGGCGCTGTTTATATCCTGCGTAACTGAAGTGATGAAATGCTCGTAGCTTCTGATTTTTTAGACTATAGAGATGATTGGCACCATTCTGGTCACCCCGAGGACGTATGAGTGTGTTGTCATTGAAGTGCATAAAACGCAATATCATCTCATATCTTTTCCTGGCCATGGCAGCAGAGAACATGGACATATTATAAATTGGGTCTGTGGACCAACACAACCGCAATTCATTTTTTTAAATAATGCCCATGTTGAGGGTTAGGCCCGAAAAAACTTTAAATTCGGAAACCACAATGGGTTTCCATGCGAATGGTCTGGCAAGGTTTGAATTTGGGTTGGCGGTGATAAACTGTCATGCATATAAATTGCTTTGATCCACAATCATTGCATAAAGATCATCTGTCAAAAACAGCTCCAAAAAATCAAGGGGAGTATTTAAATTTGCTGTTTCCACCTTAATTCTGGGTTGGACAGTGAATGGGGGAAGTAAGTGTGCTTCAGAATTTGTGGGCTGCCAATCGGGATTTGCAAGCACATCTGGAAGGATACTAGGGGCTCTATGGGCCTGTGTGCGAATTCTTGGTGGCCGCGGGACACTACTTGTCCTCGCCACCGCACCAGCTTGTACTGTACTTATGGGGCTCGCCATGTCACTAAGTGATACTGCAGTGCTGGTATGTATAAGACCAGGATGTACTAGGCCACTGGTGCTTGCCAGTTCACCAAAAGGTAGTGCGGCACTAGTGCTGGCACTCTGCTGCATATGAGAGTCATCATGAGTTTGTACCACCTCACCAACCTGGAAATGGGGTCGGGTATGCCTGATCTTAGCAGGGACCTCTTCGCCATTGTCTGAGCTAACTGTCAGGGTGCCGCTGCTGTCTACAGGTTCGCATTCTGAGCTGGATTCTGTCAGTGAGTCTTCCCCTTCGCTCTCACTGGACATGCTCAGAATCCTGTAGGCTCTTCACTAGAGTACCTTTGGTTGGACATTTTGGCCACTAAATTTACAGGTACCTGGTGCGACTCACGGGAAAAAGAGCACCTGGCTGTCACGGACTGCTTGAACTGCTACAAAAAATTTACCGACAAGTTCTAACAGAGATCAGGCCTAATTCTGCGAACACTGCGGTTTTGTGTATAATGTATCAGGTGACAGTTATCTACTGACACTGCAGTTGCTGGGGGAGAAGGGGGGGGCATAGGGGCTAAACGCAGGTGTTGGCAGGTGTCGGGGCTGATCCCGCTAACGCTGCATTTTTGGGGACACTATACTAATGTGAATGCTGGTATAGCGCTGATCTGATCAAAGATATTGATCCAATCCGACACTATACTAGCAATGGAGGTTTAGTGTGCAACTGAGCGTGTTCCTGGCAATCAAGGGGTTAAATGTGATTACTGGTGTACTAGCGGGCAATCTGACGCTATCTGGGAGGGGTGCTAACTGACGCTAACACTATTGGAAGTCGCCAGCGACACTAATACAGTGATGAGTAAAAATCGGTTCACTGTAATCAATAACACTGGTGACAGGACAATGAAGGGGTTAACTGGGGGGGGGGCGATCAAGGGGTTAAATGGGATTACTGCTGTACTAGCCGGCAAACTGGCGCTATCTGGGAGGGGCGCTAACACTATCGGAAGTCGCCAGTGACACTAATACAGTGATCAGTAAAAATCTGTTCAGTGTAATCAGTGACACTGGTGACAGGGCAGTGAAAGGGTTAACTGGGGGGGCGATCAGGGGGTTAAATGTGTCCTAGGTGTGTTCTAACTGTAAGTGTAGTGCTCTTTACTCACAATTTGTATGTCGTCTTATC
The DNA here is from genome assembly GCF_062004578.1 of Staurois parvus. NCBI lineage: Eukaryota > Metazoa > Chordata > Amphibia > Anura > Ranidae > Staurois > Staurois parvus. The sequence goes on along the minus strand of NW_028318828.1, from coordinate 1,729,494 downwards.
TGTCTGGAATGGAATGTGCCCAGGCAGAGAAGAATTACATCATATCCTGTCCTGTGTAACTGTCAACACAGGACAGGATAGGATAGGGACCGATCATCCGATTTCAGCTGGGCATCACTGGCTGAAACTGATTGATCCTTCGGGGATCGAATGGTGACACCTGCGGGTCGGAGGGGGCGAGCGCGGGCCCCCCCTGCCCTCGAAAACACACGGAGAGCGAGCGACGTTAAGACAGCGCTATACGCAGAGGTGCCGCCCTGCCGCAGTAAAAACACTGCGGCAGGTCAGCAAGTGGTTAAAACCAATTAATATAGATAAAATATATACTGTATATATATGAAAATTGAATATAGTAATATAAAACCCAAATTGCTTAACTAAGCAAGTATTATCTTTGTGCAATAATAATAATACAATTGACATTTTTGATTAAAATAATCCTGTCAAATAACACAGTATACAATGTAAAGTTTAATATGAACTCTTTTCCAGACGTTCATGGAGAAAAAAAATCATGGTGAATAGTTTTGTATTTTGTTCTATCCAGACATGGACTCGTCCATTAATTTTGATACTTGGTATCATATCCAGTTTTTATCTTGTAGCTGTCTGGTACCACCATACCCCCCCAAATGTATAGCCTGAGAAAGTATGCAGTAATAACCTGGGAATGTCTGCTGTTAGAATCTTTGGTCTGAAACCATGAAAATAGAATATAAAGAACAAAATGGTTTCTGGCATGCCCATGTAGAGATAAGTTCAGGCCTTCTGGATTAATTCTGGAAGCACATTACAGTTCCAACAGAACACATACAAATATCCAGTGGCTCTTTCACAAAATTTGTAGAGCTTTAAGCCCTTTTGCTTGGATTATATTGCTCAATTCCCAGCTTCCAATGAAGTAAGCAAGGGATTCGTCCCCACACAAATGTTTTTTTCAGGGACATAAAGTTCATCAAATCTTAGGGGAAAATAATTAAGAAGTGGAAAATTAATTAAGTTGTATAATTTGTCATAGTTGGAATGATCTCGGGGAGGGCACTGAGTATTGCTACTGAAATTAAGGAATTGCATGATCTTATCATAGCGTGACCCGGGCATTACAGCAGAATAAATGGGCATGTGGTGGATTGGGTGTGCAGACCAGTAAACTTGTCTTTTTTTTATTTTTTTAATTTTTTTTTTTTATTTGTAAGCCCCATTTTAAGGGTCAAGCCCAAAAGTAACTTAAATTCCTCCAGTGTAAGAGGTCTCCATTCAAATGGATGGGCATAGGATGAACTGAGGTTGTTAGTAGTGAATTATTAGGAAAAAAGGTTTGTCTGGTCCATAATAAAATGAAGTAATCTGTCGGGGCAAAATAAATAAATAAAAAAAAAATTTCTTGAAAAATTTCAGTGTTGGCCTGCACACCTCACTGTTTGGTGAAGGGGGTAACGCTTGCTGATCTGGAGTTGGAGGGCAGCAATAATGGGTTGGCAAGAGCATCTGGGAGATATGTTTGGGCCCTGATTCTTGGGGTTTGATAAGATATTCCAGTGCTGGTATTGGTTCTTTCATCCATGGGTCTAGCGCCATTGGCGTTTGCTGATTGGGGTGTATGGCACTGCTGGTGGCTGCCTTGTTTTCAGAGTTCTGTATCCTTTTTAGGAGGAACCCTTTCCTCCTCTGATTCAGCCGCTGATCCACTACTTTCGATGGGTTCATACACTGAATCGGAATCAGACAATGAGAGCTCCCCGCTGCTCTCATCTGTCACACTGAGGATTGCGAACGCCTCCTCGCTAGTGTAAATTGTTTTTGACATGGCTGGCTCTTGGACAGGTAGACTACTGATGGTGGCTGTAGGATGGATACCCTGGTAATGGTGGCTGCGTGACGTTAATCTACTGATTGTGGCTGTGTGACATTACTCTTCGGATTGTGGCCGTGTCACGTTACTCTACTGATTGTGGCCGTGTGACGTTACTCTACTGATTGTGGCCGTGTGACGTTACTCTACTGATTGTGGCCGTGTGACGTTACTCTACTGATTGTGGCCGTGTGACATTACTCTACTGATTGTGGCCGTGTGACCTTACTCTACTGATTGTGGCTGTGTGACCTTACTCTACTGATTGTGACTGTGTGACCTTACTTTACTGATGGTGGCTGTGTGACGGGTACTCTGCTGATGGCGGCACTGATGGGTAACAGGTGCACTGCTGATGGGCACTGATGGACAACAGGTGCGCTGATGGGGTGACAGGTGCACTGATGGGTAACAGGTGCACTTTTGGGTGACGCAATGATGGGAGACAGGTACAATGATGGCAAGCACTGTGGCTGTGTGTTTGTGTGTGCTGTGTAAAAAACGGAAACTCACTGTTGGAGATTCCTCTCCTCACACAAGGTCTGTTTGTGAGGAGGTGAAGCTCGTAACAGCGAGTTACCGCTCTGTGTCTACATTTGTGACCGGCTGTGATTGGACACAGCCAATCATGTGGTAAAGATCCACGGCCAATGGCTCTTTACCTCGATCAATGGTGGGCTGTGTCTAGAGGACACATATTACCAGTGATCGCTGCATGCCTAAAGGGGCACACATGCATGGCTAGAGTAGGAGGACGTCATATGACGTCCTCCAAGAACGAGAGCTCCCTCCCATCCGTCATTTGCCTATACGGCGGGCAGGGGGCGGTTGAACAACCCCTTGTACCTGCCATAAGCCACGGTTTGTTTTTCACTGCCTCTCAAATTTTAACACATTTGGTTTAGTGGAGAAGAAACAAAAAAATATTAATCACTTGTCCTCCAGAGGATTTACCCCCCTTCCTGACCAGACTATTTTTTGCGATACGGCGCTGCAGTACTTTAACCTCCTTGGCGGTTTTCCCGAGTGCAGCTCGGGGTAAAATTTCAATACCAAGAGCGGTAACCCCGAGCTACACTCGGGCTTACCATGCGGCGTTGCTCAGGGGGTCCCTACCTTGTCCTTCGCTCCCACGATGTGTCCCCTGCAGCGTCCCCGGCCATCTCCTCCGGCCGATGCTGGCTTCCGTGTTTCGGTCCCTGTGACGTCGGGACGTACAACGGCAAATTTGAAATTTTTTAAAAATGTCATTTTTGCTGTCATTGCTGTTTCAATGCATTTCACATATATTTTGTCCCTACTGCTTTGTCCTGTGCCCTGCCTGCATTTTGACTGTTCTTTCTGCCTGGAAACTTAGAAAAGTCCATGGCGTCCCTTTACGTCAAAAGCGGTTTTAGAACAGCGATAGTAAATCAGAACCACTTGCAGAATTGAGTGATGATTCGTGGGGAAATTCGTCATCAGACACTGAAAACAATTTTTGCGACTTTGCTCAGCGATGTGCGAATTTGCCTCTGTATTTCAAATTTCAGTGTTTTTGGTTTGATTATATTATTGAATTAAATTTATTATTATATTATTTTTTATAATTTATTCAATTATAATTTATGATTTCGTGTTTCAAGTTTTATCATATCCGGAATATTTACTAGACTCTTGTTCGTACAGATTTCAGTGAGTTATTCCTAAAAATTACAATCTACAATAAAAAACTACATATTTCCATGCAAAAAAAATGGTACCGCTTTCAGCACAAAAAATCGGAAAGAATCATACCGCCGAGGAGGTTAACAATTACGCATTCATGCAGCACTATACATAAATTAAATTGATGTCCTTTTTTTCACACAAATAGAGGTTTCTTTCGGTGGTTTTTAATCACGTCTGCGGTTTTTATTTTTTGGGCTATAAACAAAATAAGACCGGAATATTTTGAAAAACAATATTTTTGACTTTTTGCTATAAAACCTATCCAGTAAAAAAATTATACAAATCAAATTTCTTTATAAGTTTAGGCCAAAATTTATTCTGCTACATGTCTTTGTTAAAAAAAAAAAATCCCAATACATGTAAATTAATAAATAATGGAAGTTTCTTTTTTTTTATACTAGTAATGGTGGCACTCAGCGACTTGTAGCAGGACTGCAGCGGGCATTCTGACACTGGGTGGGAACTGACTAACTGCCACTGACATCCCAATGACACTAATACAGTGATCAGTGCAAATAATAAAGCACTGAAGCTGGACTAATGACACTGAGCAGGAAGGAGTTAACATCTGGGGCAATCAAAGGGTTAACTGTGTGCTGTTTTACATTATGTGCTGTCTGTGTTTTACTAGGGAGACATGCTGCTACTAGGGAGACATGCTGCTTTGTATTTTGTGCTGTGCAGAGAAATACAAAGCAGCTTGTCCTTGCTGGCAGGAGAGAGACCTGTGTTCACATTGTCTTGGAAATTCGCTTTAACGAATTTCTCCTTACCGTGAGTTGGACCCAGTTGGATGCGCAGAAATCCCCCATAAAGCTGTGCGAATCTCGCTTACCACGACTGCAGCTAAACTACACGATTCCTGCCCATCCAAATGGGTTAGCTCTGTTGAAATGTGGGGGGTGGAGCTCCGTTACCCTAGAATAATCACACGACACTCTAAGGCTAGTGTTGCAATTCACATAAGGGCCGGCTTCAGACTCAGCCCTCGGTTTTATTACAAATACACACATGCCCCCCACATGAATAAAGTCAATCCCCTCCCACCGAACAATGCAATGGGGAGTGCCTATACACAGGATGTACATTCCGATTGGAGCATAGCCTTTCCTATTATCTATCACTGGTCTTCCCCCATGAGCCTTCTGAGGTCAGCAGACTTCCTCCCCTTCCCATGAGCTCTCTATGGAGAGCATATCTCCTCCCCTTCCCAGGAGCCCTCTGTGGAGTGCATATTTTCCAGCTCCTAGCAGTATGTCCATTCTCCGTACAAGCATTCCCTAGAAATATCAGTCTGTACCTGGATGGGCCCGATACGATCTTTATTAAAACACATCCATCCGGATACAGTTCAGATTGGTAATGGGTTGTAAGATATGCATAAGCCTACACGTGGAGTTCACACCGCTTGGCACCTTGCGTTATGAAGCCCATGTGGTACTATGCTGCTGACATTTGGATACAGGCCCGCGGTCTACTGCCAGCGGCATTCGCATCGAATGCCGTGGTGGTATACACGCCGGTCTATAAGCGCAGATCTGCCATCTCATCCGTTACCGAGCTGAGTACAGTAATACATACATTGTACATGCGCATGGCCCAATTGCAGCCTTCAGAGCTTTAATTAAGCCACACGAGAGACATATGAATAACAAGAATATATGACACATTTAAAGTTCGACCAACAATACAAAATTTCCATGACAACATCATTGACATTGCCAATTGCGCCGCTCATGCGCCCTACCCGGAAATGCAAATCACGCGTATGTATGTGTGTATATATATCTATATGTATGTATATATAGATATATATACACACAGTGGGGCAAAAAAGTATTTAGTCAGCCACCAATTGTGCAAGTTCTCCCACTTAAAAAGATGAGAGAGGCCTGTAATTGGCATCATAGGTAGACCTCAACTATGAGAGACAAAATGAGAAAAAAAATCCAGACAATCACATTGGCTGATTTGGAAAGAATTTATTTGCAAATTATGGTGGCAAGTAAGTATTTGGTCAATATCAAAAGTTAATCTCAATACTTTGTTATATATCCTTTGTTGGCAATGACAGAGGTCAAATGTTTCCTGTAAGTCTTCACAAGGTTGGCACACACTGTTGCTGGTATGTTGGCCCATTCCTTCATGCAGATCTCCTCTAGAGCAGTGATGTTTTGGGGCTGTCGCTGGGCAACACGGACTTTCAACTCCCTCCAAAGGTTTTCTATGGGGTTGAGATCCGGAGACTGGCTAGGCCACTCCAGGACCTTGAAATGCTTCTTACGAAGCCACTCCTTGGTTGTCCGGGCGGTATGTTTGGGATCATTGTCATGTTGGAAGACCCAGCCACGTTTCACCTTCAATGCCCTTGCTGATGGAAGGAGGTTTTCACTCAAAATCTCACGATACATGGCCCCATTCATCCTGTCCTGTACATGGATCAGTCGTCCTGGTCCCTTTGCGGAGAAACAGCCCCAAAGCATGATGTTGCCACTGCCATGCTTCACAGTAGGTATGGTATTCTTTGGATGCAACTCAGCATTCTCTCTCCTCCAAACACGACGAGTTGTGTTTCTACCAAACAGTTCTATTTTGGGTTCATCTGACCATATGACATTCTCCCAATCCTCTTCTGGATCATCCAAATGCTCTCTAGCAAACTTCAGATGGGCCCGGACATGTACTGGCTTAAGCAGGGGGACACGTCTGGCACTGCAGGATCTGAGTCCCTGGCGGCGTAGTGTGTTACTGACGGTAGCCTTTGTTACGTTTGTCCCAGCTCTCTGCAGGTCATTAACTAGGTCCCCCGTGTGGTCCTGGGATTTTTGCTCACTGTTCTTGTGATCATTTTGACCCCACGCGGTGAGATCTTGCGTGGAGCCCCAGATCGAGGGAGATTATCAGTGGTCTTGTATGTCTTCCATTTTCTAATTATTGCTCCCACAGTTGATTTGTTCACACCAAGCTGCTTGCCTATTGCAGATTCAGTCTTCCCAGCCTGGTGCAGGTCTACAATTTTGTTTCTGGTGTACTTCGACAGCTCTTTGGTCTTATATTGGTCTCCATAGTGGAGTTTAGAGTGTGACTGTTTGAGGTTGTGGACAGGTGTCTTTTATACTGATAACAAGTTCAAACAGGTGCCATTGATACAGGTAATGAGTGCGGGACAGAGGAGCCTCTTAAAGAAGAAGGTACAGGTCTGTGAGAGCCAGAAATCTTGCTTGTTTGTAGGTGACCAAATACTTATTTTCCACTATAATTTGCAAATAAAATCTTTCCAAATAAGCCAATGTGATTGTCTGGATTTGTTTTCTCATTTTGTCTCTCATAGTTGAGGTTTACCTATGATGCCAATTACAGGCCTCTCTCATCTTTTTAAGTGGGAGAACTTGCACAATTGGTGGCTGACTAAATACTTTTTTTGCCCCACTGTGTGTGTATGTGTATATATATATATATATATATATATATATATATATATATAGTATGTGATTTTGCGCTGCTCTGCCGCCCTGCAGCAGTAGTTCTACTATAGGACAGCGGGCAGTGGTTAACGAGGAAAAAAACAAGTTGTCCATTCCCTGTGATCCAAGGAAAAAATTCCCACTGAGAAAGAACAGGCACAAGAGTGTTCCTATATATTAAACTAGGGCCTGTGAGGAGTTTGGTAAACATTCCCCCTATAATAAACCCAAGATGAAACTTCTAGCGAGAAAAATCCCTTTAAAAGATTACATGCCATGGTACATGGAGCAGCCTTAGGGACCTCTCAAAACTGCATGGTAGCTAGGTTAAGCCTGAGAGTCAGGCATTAATAGGCCTGATGGCATGCACATCCAGGAGATCTATGGTCTCTATAATACCAACTCCCAATTACCCATGGGTCCCAAAGACTAGCCCATGCCATAGACCACCATGGAAGTAAACAGACTATTAAGCATGTTACTCTGAAAGTAAATGCTTAATCACTTGCCCTCCAGAAGATTTTCCCCTCATCCTGACCAGGCCATTTTTTTATGTTACGGCGCTGCGTTACTTTACCCTCCCTAGCGGTATGATTATGTCCATATTTCTGTGCTGAAAGCGGTACATTTTTTTGCATGGAAATATGTATTTTTTTTTTATTGTAGGCCTGTAATTTTTAGGAATAACTCACTGAAATCTGCCCGAACAAGAGTCTAGTAAACATCCCGGGTAGGATAAAACTTGAAAAACAAAATCATAAATTTATAATTTAATAAATAATTATAAACATATAATAAATTTAATTCAATAATATAATCAAACCAAAAACACTGAAATTTGAAATATAGCGCCAAGTTCGCACATCGCTGAGCAAAGTCGCAAAATTGTTTTCAGTGTCTGATGACAAATTTCCCCACAAATCATCACTCAATTCTGCAAGTGGTTCTGATTTACTATCGCTGTTCTCTAGCCGGTCTAAAACCGCTTTTGACCTAAAGGGATGATTTTTGGACGCCATGGACTCTTCTAAGTTTCCAGGCAGAAAGAACAGTCAACATTAAGGCAGGGCACAGGACAAAGCAGTAGGGACAAAATGTATGTGAAATGGTTTGATACAGTAATGTTTTACTATGTCAAATTTGTTTATTAGAAAATGACAGTTTCTAAACATTTTTAAATTTGCCGCCGGTTCCGGCCCCCGTACATTCCGATGCGCGCAGGGACCGGAACACGGAAGCTGGATGCCGGCATCGGCCAGAGGAGATGTCCGGGGACGCATCGCGGGAGCGAAGGACAAGGTAAGCGCTGCAGGGAATCCCTGAGCAACGTCGCATGGTAAGCCCGAGTGTAGCTCGGGGTTACCACTTTTGGTACTGAGACTTTACCCTGAGCTACACTCGGGAATACCGCAAGGGAGGTTAACGGACAATTGCATGGTCATGCAACACTGCACCCAAATAATTTAATTTTTTGCGCTATAAAAAAAAATATATATATAAAATAAAAATATATTTAAAAAAATGATCGGCAATTTTGAGGAAAAAAAAATATTTTGACTTTTTTTGCTATTAAACATGTCTAGTAAAAAAAAAAATCAAATTTCGTCATACATTTACGTCAAATGTATTCTGCTAGGTCTTTCCAAATTGTATAAAACATAATCTAAGAAAAGAACAAATATGCAATATACTTGTATACAAGTACATACAGTATATCCACAAGTACCTAATCTGTGTTATAACCAGTCAAAAAAAAAAAATACATATACATTATACACATCTAAGATAAATTGCAAAAAATTATCTTACCCCTGAACAGAGGAAGTATGGTAACCACAAGAAAGAAAACAGTGTTGACTCATTATGCTTGCCAGCCCAAGGTAGATCTCCCCAAATATACATGGGTTCCAATGACAGAAAATATATGAAATGCCAAAGTCATGAGGTAAAGGTGTTGTATGGGTAGGAATGGTGGTGTGATGGATGCTAGCTGTCCATACAGCAAGAATAGGCTATGGGATTCATAAGGGCACCAACATAAGGAGTTGGTGGTCAGTATGAGACTAAGATATAAAGGAACAAAGATACAGCAAATTAAAAATAGGTTAATACTCATACCCCACTTGGTGTTTTTATAATGCCTCAGATGCAATTATGTTTACAAGATGAATAGTTTTCAACACAACACTCAAAATATCTATATATAGATACCTAGGAAAACCCAGGAAAAACCTATAAGCTATATTTATTACATATTATATAATTTACATATAGGCAGAAACCACTAAGTACCCCAGATATATCCACAAGAAACTGTTCTGTTTGAACGTACTCCAATATCCACAGGCACATAAATCAGACTCTCCCATCTCAGCTTAAACAAGTATAGAAACCTCTCATGTGAACGCCTGGATGGCACAAATGAAATCAAGTAAATCAAGTCAAGTGGGGCCTTACATACAAAAGGAGAAGGGTTCTGGGGGCCACTCACATTCTATGGACAAGCACCTAACAAGGATCACATGTATCTACTTGTGTGGGAGGACCGCCCTCTCTGTCTGCCAGAGAACACCAAGATGGCGGCGGGAACTGGAATGTGCAATACCGGAAATTGTGTATTTCCTGGTATCGCGTCACTTGTGGTCCTGCCAATACTTGGACTAGAAGTGATGCAAAAGCCCTAACAAAGGCAATCTAACCTACGGGAGGGGAAGAAAACATACTACAGCACAGTCTGTTGGAAAAGTGCTATAGCAGCAATGCCCACAAACCACAATATCAATAGGGAGACATCGGCAAAACATTCAAAAAGAAAGCAAGAATGTGAGTGGACAATGAGAGAGAGAGGAACGGCAGCACATCCAGAGGCATGCTAAAAATTAACAACTGTGGAGATGGACATTTTTAGGGAAACAAAAACCCACATAAATCCACATAATTATAGCAATCTGAATAATATTTACTTAATCATGATACATGGGCCAAGCATACTGGTAAGTATGGGATATTGTCAGTACAGTATCAACAGAAGTAAAAAATGGTATAAATCAATAAGTCAATAAGGGGTATGCATCATATCTATGAAGGTGACCAAGATAAATCAATCTGGATATTTGAATGAGGAAAAACTAACTGCATCATTTAAGCCAGGTGGTGTAGTCACTTTTAATAAATCCATCTGTTTTCTGACTTTAAAGCAATACGATCAAAGTCACCTCCTCTAGATGAGGGTGGATACGTTCTAGAGCTATTAACCTAAGAGAATTGGATTTGTATTTAACTGCCGCAAAATGTCAAGGAATCTGTTTTTTATAATATACCTTTTATTAAAATTGTCAATGCTTAAATCAACATATATTTATCAAAAATACAAACCATTCATCTGAATTATCCATTCCTATTCCCCCCCCCCCCCATATCCCAACCCACCCATCAAATTACCCCAGTCCATATAGCTCTTTCCATCTCTTTCCTTAATTTCCTGTCCATATCTATATCCCTTTTGTTTAATCATCTCCTCCTGCACTTCCTATTCTTTCCACAATTTCTTTCTCTCCTGCCTTTCTTTTCCCTTTTCCTATCTCTTCCACCCTCCTCCAATCGTTCAGTTCAGTTCTCCTACCTTAGACTACCTGGGACTCCCACCACTTCCAGATATTTTTCAGATGTCTTTAAGGTCATATCATCTACCCCATTTATTTCTAAATGTTTCCAATTTATCTTCATGTGTATGGTATAACTGCTCCATCTTATTTATATACTCAACCCTATCTATCCAGTCCTTCATTGTTGGGGGCTCGTGTACCTGTCGAAATTTGGGAATAAGTCCCTTGGCCGTGCTAATTAGATGGTATAGTACATTATTTTTATTTTATTTCACTGATATATCTGACCTATAAAATAAACACTCCCACGGGTTCTTCTGTATAGTGATCCCCAGTATCTCTTTATCTTATATATCCCAGAAGTGACATGTTTTGGGGCTATATTACAACTCAGCATTTTTTCAAATGAGAGCATGTCCTCTGGCATCCTCAGTGGTTGAGGCAGCTTTGAAACAAAATGTCTTAATTGATAGTATCTCAATTCATCTAATAGAACAAATAAATCTTTTTTACTCTTTAAAACTTGAAAAGTGTGCAACTTATTTACTCTATTCCTTAACCCCCCTGGCGGTATTCCCAAGTGTAACTCTGGGTTTACTTTCAGTACCAGAAGCGGTAACCCCGAGCTACACTCGGGATTACACTGCAGCGTTGCTCAGGGATTCCCTCTTGCACTTACCTTGTCTTTCGTTCCTATAATGCCCCCCCAGCAGCGTCCCTGGTCATCTCCACCGGCCGATGCCGGCATCCGTCTTCCTGGTTCCATTCCCTGCGAGCGTTCGGGGGACAGAACCCGTGGGACATTTTAAAATGTGACATTCACTCAATACACTAAAATCTCATAGTATAACACTACTGTATCAAAGCATTTCACATACATTTTGTTCCTAGTGCTTTTGTCCTGTGCCCTGCCTGCATTTTTACTGTTTCTGCCTGGAAACTGAGAAATGTCCATGGCATCCAAAAAGCGTCCCTTTTAGGTCAAAAGCGGTTTTAGACCAGCTAGAGAACAGCGATCGTAAATTAGCACCACTTGCAGAATTGAGTGATGATTTGTGGGAAAATTTGTCATCAGGCACTGAAACGATTTTGCAACTAAGCTCAGTGATGTGCGAATTTGGCGCTTTATTTCAAATTTCAGTGTTTTTGGTTTGATTACCGTATTGAATTAAATTTATTATTATATTATAATTTATGATTTTGTGTTTCAAATTTTATCATACCCGGGATGTTTACTAGACTCTTGTTCGGACAGATTTCAGTGAGTTATTCCTAAGAATTACAGGCCTACAACCTATTTCCATGCAGAAAAATGTACCTCTTTGAGCGCAGAAATACTGACATAATCAGAGGGAGGTTAAACGTGCATCTCCATCTTTAAACCACTTCCCCGAAATATTATCTTTCCCTGGTGCAAAAACTCCATGCCCACCATGGGAGTCAACAGTGAATTATACTTCCAACCCATTTGCTTGTGCATTCTGTCCCATACTCTTAACAACTCCCGTGTCAACTTGCCATGTTTAGAGGAAAAAAAATGCTGACTATGACCCTAAGGACACCATCCCTACAGTCAAGCATGAAGGTGGAAACATATATGCTTTTGGGCTGTTTCTCTGCTAAAGGGACAGGCCGGCTTTGCTGTATTGAGGGGCCAATGGACGGGGCCATGTATTGTAAAATCTTGGATGAGAACCTTCTTCCCTCAGCCAGAATACTGAAGATGGGTCTTCCAAAGAAATGTGGACCAAAATCCCTCCTGAGATGTGTGCAAACCTGGTTACCAACTAAAAGAAATGTCTTACCTCTGTGCTTGTCAACAAGGGTTTCTCCATCAAGTACTGAGTTCTTTATTTGCTTGGGCTCAAATACTTTTTTTACTTACTGAACTGCAACTCAATTTATAACATTTGTATCATGTGTTTTTTTCTGGATTTTTGGTTGATATTCTGTCTCTATCATTTAGAATACACCTATGATAAAAATGTTTTCATTTAAATTAATTCTTTGTAATTAGGCAAACTTACAAAATCTGCAGTGGATCAAAAATTATTTTCCCCACTGTGTGTGCCTCCCAAATAGTAGCCACAGAAACTTCCTTGGTTTCATTTACAAGAAAAAATTGCTCTATTTCCTCCCTTAACCTTTTCTCTATTTCAGGATCTTGTATAAGCGTCTCATTTAATCCTCCACATAGCCCTCTTATTCCATTCACCTCCTGCCTGTAGTCTCGCCATGACAGGAGCATGATCCGAGAGAGACATAACTTCTATGCTAGATTTAACCAATAAATCCAGTTGTCTGTGCGTTATCATTATATAATCTAATTGTGAATACAATTTATACGCTAGAGAGAAGGTGGCATAATCTCTTTCCCTGGGATGTTTCACCCCCCTTGTATCTATTAATTGACTTTTTTTTATAACATATTTTTCACCAATGAAATGAAATCCTGTTGTGGCTCTGCTGCATGATAATGAAATCCTTTAATATCCATTTTCTTTATATCATTTTCTACCATATTTTTGAATACCTGTAAAAAAGCATTCCCAGAATTTTTACGGTTAAACGTGGAAGCGTTTTTTAAACCACTATTTTGAAAACCATTGGAAGATGAACTGATATTTTTACTCTGAGATTTATTTAATTCCAAAACATTTTTAATGTTTAATTTTCTCACAAATTTTTATAGATCAATAAAAACATCAAATTTATTCAGATTTAGTCTTGGTACATATTTCAACCCAAGATCAAACACTTTAATTTCTCTTTCAGTAAACTTTACATCACTCAGATTGTAAATCCCAGCCCCTAATACTCCCTTTTTCTCTCCTGCCTCCTCTCTTGCTTCTGTATCTCCTGTTCCTTCTCCTGGTCTCTCCAATCCCTTTCTTGTGATCTGTGACCCCTTGGTATCATATTCCATCCTCTGTGGTGATGTTGAAAACCCCCCCTGGGTGGAAAGAAATTTTGATAACCCTCTCTTCTATACCAAATTTTAAAAAAAAAAATTTTACTGGACATGTTTAATAGCAAAAAGTCCAAAATATTGTTTTTTTTTTTTTTTAAATTGTCAGTCTTTTTTTTGCTTATAGCACAAAAAATAAAAACCGCACATGCGATCAAATACCACCAAAAGAAAGCTCAATTCGTGGGAAAAAAAGGACAGAAATTTAATTTGGGTTCAGCGTTGCATGATCGCGCAATTGTCAGTTAAAATAATGCAGCGCTGTAATGCAAAAAATGGCCTGGTCATGAAGGGGCGTAAATCCTCAGGAGGGCAAGTGGTTAAACTATTAAATTTTAGGGTAATTAAAGTCTTCTGTTACGGCTATCACAGCCCTTAGAGAGCTTTGCATCTGTTCAAGGAGCTGAGCCTTAACCTCTTAAACACTTGGGGCCTGTAACAAACTCCATTAAATTTACTTTGAAATATGTGTAATGCTTGCTCCCTTATGAGCCGGTGGAAATTTGCCCAAATTCTTCCCCAGTGGATTGCCCTGCAGCTAGGCGCACAATCTCAGCCACACTGGTCCTCAATAACCTGCTTAGGGGTGGTGTTTGTTTTGGAGAACTTTGATTTACCTAACCTAATGATCACAGCCACGCTGTTTACAGTGAGGCATGCTAAATTTTACCTATCAAAACACAACCAGCTCTACTGAACACACTGAGCCAGCACTACATGTAACTAACCCTAGCACTTACAGTGGGGCAAAAAAGTATTTAGTCAGCCACCAATTTGTGCAAGTTCTCCCACTTAAAAAGATGAGAGGCCTGTAATTGGCATCATAGGTAGACCTCAAATATGAGCGACAAAATGAGAAAATAAATCCAGACAATCACATTGGCTGATTTGGAAAGAATTTATTTGCAAATCATGGTGGAAAATAAGTATTTGGTCACCTACAAACAAGCAAGATTCCTGGCTCTCACAGACCTGTACCTTCTTCTTTAACCATTAGCCGCCCGGCCAATGGCCGTTTGGTGGCTTCAATTGTGTCCCTGCATTCCGGGTGCACGCCATTTGGCGTGCTCCCGCACATGCGCCGTTTGCGCTAATGCAGAGCGGCGCAGCAGTGCGATCTGTCAGCGGCCGTGCACCTCGTACACGGCCGATGACAGATCCGAGTACCGGCTCCCGTTGCTGGTACCATGTGACCTGCTGTGACCAATCACAGCAGGTCACATGACAGTTGTATACAATGGATGGCTTCATTCATGATGCCATCCATTGTATACTAGTGCCTAGCTGTGAATGGTCACAGCTAATCACATGCACATGTCATGTGATTAGCTGTGACCAAATCACAGCTAAGCACAAAAAAAAAAGAAAAAAAAAAAGCTGAATGAATCGATTTCATTCAGGTAAATGCTTGCTTATAGCAAAGTAATTCTTTGCTATAAGCAAATTGTGTAAAAAAAAAAAAAAAAAAAATACTGATCACTTCCCCAAAGTAGTACAATGTTACTATGATAACATTGCACTACTTTGGTTAAAGTAAAATATGAAAAAAAAATCTTAAAAAAAATGTAATAAAAAATTAAATATAATAAAAAAATAAAAAAAATTAAAAAAATATATATATATTTTTTTTTTCATACGGTCACCAGTCAGTGTCCCTGTTCACCGCCATGCCAGTTATATGATGACGCTGTACTGCACTGGTGACAGTATGTAAAAAAAAAAACAGTGAAAATAATTTTTTTAATTTTTTAATTTTCTGAAAATTTATGACAAAAAAATACAACTTCAGAAAACTCGCCATGCCTCTTATGAAGTACGTCGGACTGTCTACTCTGCAAAAAGGGGTCATTTGGGGGATATCTGTACTGTTCTGACATTCTTGGACCTCAAGAAATTAGATTGGCCGTCAGTACTTCAGGATTGATCAATATTCAGATCTATACCATAGTTTGTGAACTCTATAACTTTCCTACAAACTAAAAAATACATCCTAATTTGAGTTATATTCACCAAAGACATGTAGCAGAATACATCTCGGCCTAAATTTATAAAGAACAATTATTTATTTGTAAACTTTTATAACAGAAACAAAGAAAAATGTTTTTTTTTTTTAAATTTCTGGTCTTTTTTTGTTAATTTAGCAAAAAATAAAAACCCCAGCGGTGATTAAATACCACCAAAAGAAAGCTCTAGTTGTGTGAAGAAAATGATAAAATTTTAGTTTGGGTACAGTGTTGTATGACCGCGCAATTGTCATTCAAAGTGTGAGAGCGCTCAAACCTGAAAACTGGCCTGGGCAGGAAGGTCAGTTTTGGGTGTCCCAAAACTGGGACACCCAAAACTGCACGGTATTGAAACGGTTAAGAGGCTCCTCTCTCCTGCACTCATTACCTGTATCAATGGCACCTGTTTGAACTTGTTATCAGTATAAAAGACACCTGTCCACAACCTCACACAGTCACACTCCAAACTCCACTATGGTGAAGACCAAAGAGCTGTCGAAGGACATCAGAAACAAAATTGTAGACCTGCACCAGGCTGGGAAGACTGAATCTGCAATAGGCAAGCAACTTGGTGTGAACAAATCAACTGTGGGAGCAATAATTAGAAAATGGAAGACATACAAGACCACTGATAATCTCCCTCGATCTGGGGCTCCACGCAAGATCTCACCCCGTGGGGTCAAAATGATCACAAGAACGGTGAGCAAAAATCCCAGGACCACACGGGGGACCTAGTGAATGACCTGCAGAGAGCTGGGACAAACGTAACAAAGGCTACCATCAGTAACACTACGCCGCCAGGGACTCGAATCTTGCAGTGCCAGACGTGTCCCCCTGCTTAAGCCAGTACATGTCCGGGCCCGTCTGAAGTTTGCTAGAGAGCATTTGGATGATCCAGAAGAGGATTGGGAGAATGTCATATGGTCAGATGAAACCAAAATAGAACTGTTTGGTAGAAACACAACACGTTGTGTTTGGAAGAGGGAGAATGCTGAGTTGCATCCAAAGAACACCATACCTACTGTGAAGCATGGGGGTGGCAACATCATGCTCTGGGGCTGTTTCTCCACAAAGGGACCAGGACGACTGATCCATGTACAGGACAGAATGAATGGGGCCATGTATCGTGAGATTTTGAGTGCAAACCTCCATCCATCAGCAAGGGCATTGAAGATGAAACGTGGCTGGGTCTTCCAACAGGACAATGATCCCAAACACACTGCCCGGGCAATGAAGGAGTGGCTTCGTACGAAGCATTTCAAGGTCCTGGAGTGGCCTAGCCAGTCTCCGGATCTCAACCCCATAGAAAACCTTTGGAGGAAGTTGAAAGTCCGTGTTGCCCAGTGACAGCCCCAAAACATCACTGCTCTAGAGGAGATCTGCATGGAGGAATGGGCCAACATACCAGCAACAGTGTATGCCAACCTTCTGAAGACTTACAGGAAACGTTTGACCTCTGTCATTGCCAACAAAGGATATATAACAAAGTATTGAGATGAACTTTTGATATTGACCAAATACTTATTTTCCACCATAATTTGCAAATAAATTCTTTCCAAATCAGCCAATGTGATTGTCTGGATTTTTTTTTCTCATTTTGTCTCTCATAGTTGAGGTCTACCTATGATGCCAATTACAGGCCTCTCTCATCTTTTTAAGTGGGAGAACTTGCACAATTGGTGGCTGACTAAATACTTTTTTGCCCCACTATATAACCGTATATATCATTAGTATTGAGATGAACTTTTGATATTGACCAAATACTTATTTTCCAGCATAATTTGCAAATAAATTCTTTCCAAATCAGCCAATGTGATTGTCTAGATTTTGTTTCTCATTTTGTCTCTCATAGTTGAGGTCTACCTATGATGCCAATTACAGGCCTCTCTCATCTTTTTAAGTGGGAGAACTTGCACAATTGGTGGCTGACTAAATACTTTTTTGCCCCACTGTATCTAGGAGTGTGCTACATATGCACACCCATATGCAGCTCCACACAGTTCCATCACTCTCCATCAGCAAGGTCCTCTTTCACACTCACTTTGAGTTCACTCCTCACATAGCGATGAACACCATCACCTTTTTGTTTTACCTTGACTCTCCAAAAGCGAGCATAGCTAGGAATAATAATTGCCCAATCATATGAAGAATATGAATGAAGCCAATATTCAGTAATATCAATTAAATTATAGTTCTTTTCAGTTACCAAAGCTTTTTTGCACATTTTGCACAAATAGTACTGCAATTGCCAATGGTTGTTTGTAGGGAATCCCCTTAACACCTACGATAGCCCTCCCCCTATATTCCCCCATTTTACTCTCCATTAATGTGTAACCTCGGCCTGACTTGTCTGCTGATTTATATTCTAATTCTCCCTCCCGCCTGTTATTGGCCTTTAAGTACTACTTGTTCTCAATACTGAAGCATAAGAGTTGGAAGTGGGGTTATGCTTGGGCTGGCTTAATGGTTTTTTGTTTGGCTAGTGTCAGACCTCATGAAGGCAGCAGCATAACCTGCTTGTTCTAAATTTGTTTTAATTCCATGATCCTCAATTGACTCAAAGATTTTGTTAGTATGACTACATCTGAGCCCCACAAGCCAAAAATGCTATTTAATTCATTTTTCATATTCAAAGAAAACTCCCCCAGTCATTCATGTCTCCATGGTTTATTTTGCTGCCAAATCACTTTGAAAAATACCCCTTATCATTTCTGGCCTTGGTCATCTTAAGTAAGGGCAGATGACGCATGTAACATTTACTTCCTGGAACCATCTGCCCTTAGATCAGGCATGAAGACAGGAGGGTGTGCTTAGTTGAGAACCCCCCCCTTCCTGAAAACTCTTGGGGTGTATGACATCATTTTCCTGGGCATGGAAACCAGGAAGTAACTGAAGAACTGCAAAACAAGAAAAAAGTTTAAAACAAGTAAATACTATATACTTTCCTATCTATTTATTAATGTTAGCAGCATAATTATTAAAAATAGTCAATGTTTTATTGATTTAGATTAATGTCTCAATGTCTCAATTATTTAGATACTCAAGTTCCACTGTAAGAACGAAAATCTTATAATTATACCAACATTAACATTAATATGTATTTTGTTTGCCTTAGATAACTATTCTGAGGAGGAGTATGAAAGTTTCTCTTCAGAACAAGAAGCCAGTGACGATGCTGTTCAAGGCCAGGTGAGTAAACATTTGAATGACTGTAATGTGTTTGTCATACCTGCTAAATCCCTTAGTGACAATAAAAGTTTGAATCACAAACACACAAAGGGGGGGAAAAAAATTACATACACACACACACATTGGGGGAAATAAATATTTGATCCCCTGCAGATTTTGTAAGTTTGTCCACTGACAACGAAATGAAGGGCCTATAATTTTTATCATAGGTGTATTTTAAATGATAGAGACAGAATAGCAACCAAAAATCCAGAAAACACACATGATACAAATGTTATAAATAGAGTTGCAGTTCAGTGAGTAAAATAAGTATTTGATCCCCAAGCAAAACATGACTTAGTACCTGGTGGAGAAACCCTTGTTAGCAAGCACAGAGGTAAGACGTTTCTTGTAGTTGGCTACCAGGTTTGCACACCTCTGAGGAGGGATTTGGGTCCACTCTTCTTTACAGTTATTCTCTAAATCCTTGAGGTTTCTTGATTGTCGCTTGGCAACTCAAAGTTTCAGCTCCCTCCATACATTTTCTATAGGATTAAGGTCTGGAGACTGGCTAGGCCACTCCAGACCTTACTTGCTTTCTCGCCGACCTATATTAGAAATACTGCTACAAGGTGGCAGGGGTGTGCAAAATCACGTATATATGTGATTTTGCATTTCCAGGTAGGGGGTGTACACATGCCCTACCCGCGCTGTTATTGGCGGCTGTCAATCACCGGATCCCGGCCAGTGATTCCCCGCTGGCCCTCCGGTGATCACCATGTATCATGGACGGGGGAGAGACCTGTGTGTAAACCATACAGATCTCTCCCCTATCAACTCCTGCACACTGCTTTGTATGGCTCTGCATAGTAGAACCATACAAAGCAGTGTGCTTACAGTGTAAAGCACACACACAGCACACAGTTAAACCTTTGATTGCCGTAGATGTTAACCCCTTCCTGCCCAGTGTCATTAGTATAGTGTCAGTGCTTTTTATTAGCACTGGTCGCTGCATTGGTGTCACTGGGGATGTCCGTTCCCACTGGAGTCCTGCAGTCCCCCTATAAGACGCTTGATCACTAAGATGCCATTACTAGGGAAAAACAAAATCCAGTATATATACCACCATTTGTAGACACTATAACTTTCCTGTAAACTAGTTAATTTACGCATATTTGGATTTTTTTTTTTAGCATGAAAGCAATGTAGCAGA
This sequence comes from Staurois parvus, assembly GCF_062004578.1. Taxonomy (NCBI): domain Eukaryota; kingdom Metazoa; phylum Chordata; class Amphibia; order Anura; family Ranidae; genus Staurois; species Staurois parvus. The sequence goes on along the minus strand of NW_028318828.1, from coordinate 1,709,511 downwards.
ATACATTTTGGCCTAAATGTTATGACAAAATTAGATTTTTTTACTGGTCATATTGAATAGCAAAAAAAGTCAAAAATATTGTTTTTTTTTCACAAAATTGGGGTTTTTTTTTCCTTACAGTGCAAAAAATAAAATAAGCAGAGGTGATCAAATACCACAGAAAGAAAGCTCTATTTGTGGCATAAAAAGTGCATAAATTTGACCGCACAATTGTCAGTTGAAGTAATGAAGCGCTGTATCACAAAAAAATGGCCTGGTCAGGAAGGAGGATAATCTGGAGGGCAAGTGGTTAATGTGCTTCTTCTTGAACCACTCCTTTGTTGCCGTGGTGGTATGTATTGGGCCATTGTCATGCTGGAAGACCCATCCATGACCCATCTTCAGTGTTCTGGCTGAGGGAAGAAGGTTCTCATCTAAGATTTTACAATACATGGCCCCGTTCATTGGCCCCTCAATGCGGGAAAGTCAGCCTGTATCTTTAGCAGAGAAACAGCCATAAAGCATAATGTTTCCACCTCTGTGCTTGACTGTAGGGATGGTGTTCTTAGGGCCATAGTCAGCATTTTTCTTCCTCCAAACATGGCGAGTCGAGTTAATGCCAATTTTGGTCTCATTTGACCACAGCACTTTCCCAATCCTTCTCTGAATCATTTAGATGTTCAGTGGCATACTTCAGATGGGCCTATACATGTGCCTTCTTGAGGAGGGGGACCTTGCGGGTGCTGCAGGATTTCAATCCATATGATGTATTGTGTTACCAATAGTTTGTTTATTGACTGTGGTCCTAACTGCCTTGAGATCATTCACAAGCTCCTCCCGTGTAGTTCTGGGCTGATCCCTCACTTTTCTCGTGATCATCCCATGAGGCGAAATCTTGCATGGAGCTCCAGACCAAGGGCGATTGATGGTTGTTTTTGAATTTCATTTTCCATTTGCAAATAATCGCTCGATCAGTTGTCTCATTCTCAGCAAGCTTCTTGCTGATGATCTTGTAGCCCATTCCAGCCTTTTGCAGATCTACACTCTTGTCTGATGTCCTTTGACAGCTCTTTTTCCCATGATAGTAAGGTTTGAATGGAAGAAAGGCATTTCTGTGGACAGGTGTCTTTTATACAGATAATGAGTTGTCCTTGGGAGCACCTTCTTAAATTGATAGGACTAATCTGTGTACCACATGAGCACATAGCTAGTCTGTGGGAGCCATAATTATTATTGGTTGGTAGGGGATCAAATACTTATTTTGTTCACTGAACTGCAACTCAATTTATAACATTTGTATTGTGTGTTTTCTGTATTTTTGGTTGATATTCTGTCTCTATCATTTAAAATACACCTATGTAGATCCTTCATTTCTTTGTAAGTGGGCAAACTTACAAAATCTGCAGGGGACCAAAAAACTATTTTCCACACTGTGTGTGTGTGTGTATATGTATATGTATATGTATATATATATATATATATATATACACACACACACACACACACACACACACACACACACATGTGTGTGTATATATATATATACTCTGTATAGCAAGTTCAGTGGGTAGGTGTAGCCTTGCAACTCTTGTGAACGACAGGGGATGTCCAGAAGCAACTGCGAAAGGTATAAAACAAGAGTGCACTGACCTAGCACTTTATCCCAAATAATTTATTAAAATGTAGTTTGAGGTAAAATTATACTCACAAGTGTAGACAATTTGCATATAAATTGACAGTGACAAAGTACATTTCTCCACAGCGAGTCAAAGGACCTGAAGTCAAAGAAGTGCCATCCAAGGCCCAAATGTGGCTGACGCGATTTGAGTGTAGCCCTCTTCTTTAGAGCCAAGGGAACCTGTGCCCTCTCTCCCAATATATCTCTCAAAGTCTTAGGCAGGTGACCCATTACTCCTTCCTCAAAAAGGGGGTGAGATCACTGTGCAAGCAGCACACAATACCGATAATAGTAACAGATAATAATAATAGTAGTAATCAACAGAAGTAGCTAATACTAAACAGATATACCTTGCAGTGTAGGGAGCAGGGATAATCAAACTGGTGCTTTATGGGTTGTGCACAGGCTACTTGTTCAAGTGCATATTGAGCTGGTGCTAGTCGCCCCGCAAACTTGGATGGACCCTGGAAGGAAGGTGCATGCAACCAGTGAGCCCCCAGTAAACCGGCAGGCTGGTGTGGAACGCACGTCAGACACTGGAAGTGCTTGCTGGAATGCACTTCTGGTCCGGACTTCCAGGTGGACAACGGCGTGCGTTCCACGCTGGCCTGCCTCTAAGAAAATACGTTGTAGTGTTTGATTTACAAAATGGGGTAATTTTGTGGATGTTTCCACTGTCCTGGTGTTCCAGGGCCTCCAAAAATGTGATAGGTAGGTAGGAAATTAGATGCGTAATTTATGCCGCTTGAATGCCTGAAGGTGCTACTTGGATGTTGGGCTTCTGTATGTAGCCAGGCTGTGGAAAGGTCTCACGTGTGGTATCGCTATACTCAGGAGGAGTATTTTGGGGTGTAATTCATGGTATGTACATGGTATATGTTAGAAATATCTTCTACATTTATAACTTTGTGTAAAAAAAAATAAAAAAAAATACATTTTTCATTTTCTTTCCACATTTTTCAAAAACTTGTGAAAACAATGACATGCTCAAGAGACTCATTATGGCTTATAGAATATACATTGGGTTTTTTTGTTTTTCAAAATTGGGTCATTTTGTGGGTGTTTCCACTGCCCTGGTGCCCAAGGGCTTTCACAAATGTGATTGTCAGGATATTAAATATGTAAGTTATGCCCCTAGAATGCCTGCAGGTGCTACTTGGATGTTGGACCTCTGTTTGTGGCACGGCTGTGAAAAAGTCTCACATGTGGTATCGCTATACTCGGAATGAGTAGCAAAATGTATTTTGAGTATAATTGCAAGTATGCCTATGCCATGTGTGAGAAATAATTTGTTAATCACTTGCTCTCCAGAGGATTTACCCCCCCCTCCCTGACCGGCCATTTTTTGCGTTATGGCGCTGCGTTACTTCAACTGACAATTGCATGGTTGTGTAACGCAACACTGCACCCAAATGAAATGTATATCCTTTTTTCCCACGAATTGAGCTTTCTTTTGGTGGTATTTGATTGCCTGTGCGGTTTTTAATTTTTTGCACTATAAGCAAAAAAAGACTGACAAATTTGAGAAAAACAATATTTTTAACTTTTTGCTATTAAACACTTCCAGTAAAAAAATTTAAAAAATCAAATTTCTTCATAAATTGGTTTACGTGAAAGTTATAGCATTTACAAATAGCGGTATACTGGGATGTTTTGGTTTTTTTTTTTTATTTAAATTTAGTTTGTAGGAAAGTTATAGAGTTCACAAACTATGGGATATATTTGAATATTGATCAATCCTGAAGTACTGACAGCCAATCTAATTTCTTGAGGTCCAAGAATGTCAGAACAGTACAGATATCCCCCCAAATGACCCCTTTTTGCAGAGTAGACAGTCCGACGTACTTCATAAGAGGCATGGCGAGTTTTTTGAAGTTTTGTATTTTTTTTGTCATTTTTCGGAAAATGAAAAACTGGTGACAGATCGCGCCGCTGCGTGGCTCTGCAAGCGCGCAAACTGCGCATACCCAAAAGGACGCCATATGGCGTCCACCCGGAACGCTGAGGGATTTTGTATTTTCGGACAACTCCACCATATGTATGCCATTGTATCCCGTCCAACACAATGGGTTGATTTCTACTTGCTGTTTATGGGCTACCCTTGGTGTTATATACCATCTAGCTATACATTTATAGTTCATTTCTACTGTACGCATATTTATCACCTTATGTGTTAATTTGAAAACTATATTCCTTTGCTGTGGTTTAATTTCTACTCCCAGTTCCTTTTTCCATTTCTCCAGAAACCCCGGGGGGGCTACTCCTCCCATGTCCACAAGGATCTTATATATCCTTGAGGTAACATGTTTTTGAGTCATACTTCCACTTAATATTTTTTTAAATGGCTACATACCCTCCAATGTCCTCAATGGTTGTGGAAGGCTCACAACAAAATGGTTTAGCTAGTAATACCTCCAGTTGTCCATCACGACAAATAAGTCTTTTTTCTTTTTTACATTTTGAAGGGTGTACAATTTCCCATCCTCTATAATATATTTCAAATGTGCGTTCTTATCTTTTATCCAATTCCCACTAATTTTATCCCTCCCTAGGGGAAAAAAGTCCGTTCCCACTAATGGGATCATCAGTGAATTAAATTTCCATTTTTTTTGACTGTGCACTCTATCCCACGTGCCTACATTATCCAAAACTATCCTAGTCCGTGAACTAATATCTACATCCAATGTGCAAAACCGATGTGGCATCCATATAATTTTCTCTAACTGAGCTTTAATTAATATCCCTTCCATATTTACCCAATTATTCCCTTGTGAATTAAATGTCCAGTCTACTACTCGTGATAAAATTACTGCTGTGTAATAAATCCTCACATTAAGTAATCCCAAACCTCCATTTCCTTTTGCTTTGCTCAACACCTTATAGCTGATTCTTGGTTTCTTATTTGCCCAGATGAATTTAGTAATCATCTTTTTAATTATCCCAAAAAAGGACCCTGGAAGATAAATCGGAAGCATGTGGAATTTATACAGAATTTTTGGAAGTATCACCATCTTAACCAGGTTTTTGTCTGATCCACAAAGCTCCTCCTTTCAAAAGTCTTCTTAACTCTTCCTTGATTACATTTATTAAAGTGATGTAATTTGCTTAATATAAGCTTTTTAATGAAGTGGTTAATTTTACTCCAAGATATCCTATTTAATTTCTCTTCCAAGTAAAAAGGAATTCTTTTTGTAGACCAGTCTTCTCTGACACTGAGAGATTTATAATTAGAACTTCTGATTTTACAGGGTTTATTTTCAAGTTTGATATCTCCCCATACTGTTTTAATACCTTCATAAAATTAGGCAACGTTATTCTAGGGCTAACGATGTAAAACAACATATCATCTGCATAGGCGGCGACTTTATGCTCTATTTTTCCTAATTTTATCCCCCTTATATTTATACATTTCCTTACCCTCTCCAAGAGTGGTTCCAAAGACAAAACAAACAATAGAGGAGAAAGGGGACATCCTTGTCTAGTGCCACTGTACATTCTAAAAAACTGAGAGAGAGATCCTTTGACTTTAACCGCCGCTGATGGGTCTATATACAATCCTTTTATCCAGTTCATCATTTTAGGCCCTATTCCTAATGTTTCTAATGTACCACATCATAACCCCAATTAACCCTATCAAAGGCCTTTTCAGCATCTATCGACAAAAGTATTGCCGATATTTTTTCTCTTTTAGCTCCTTGTACAGGCATCAGATCCTTCAGTCTTATTGCCAATACCTTTGTGTATAATTTAGTGTCTGTATTTAGTAATGATGTAGGCCTATAATTAGCACATTGTGAGCTATCCTTCCCTTCATTTAGAATGAGCGTGATGTGGGCCTACAATGAATCCTCCCTCATTTCCAAGCCCTCTCCTAGCGCGTTCATATATCTACAGATTTTGGGAACAAGAAGATCCTTGAATTTTTTAAAATACCCCACCGTGTACCCATCTGGCCCAGGGCTTTTACCTACAGTCATGTTCTTTAAGGCTGAGTTAATTTCCTCTGTAGTAATGGGACTCAAAAGAATCTCTATTTTTTCTTGAGTTAATCTTGGCAAATCTACCTCCCTTACATATTTCTGTCTAATTTTTTTCCTCTCCTCTTCACTTTCCCCTTGGTTGCCACCCCTCACATCACAAAGTTCACTATAGTATTTATAAACCCTCTTGGCCATATCAGGTGTATTATATGCTATTTCTCCCTTCCCATTTAATTTCCTCTATAAAATTTCTGTCTTTCTTGTTCTTAAGTCTTCTGATTAAATGTTTTCCAGGTCTATTCCCCCATTGGTATTTTTCTTTTGAGACCTTATTAAATATCCTCCTTGACTCTTGTTCCATTGGATCTTTTAACTCATCTCTTTTCAATATTATCTTCTGATATATATCTATTCCGTTGGTTTTTTTGGGTTTTTTTTTATGCATTTGTTCCAGTTTATAGAGCTTTTCCATCACCAACTTTATTTTTTCCCCTCGTTCCTTCTACTTTTCTATTCCTATAGAGATCAGTATTCTCCTAATTTAAGCTTTATGTGTCTCACAAACTGTTGCCGCAGATATTTCATTGGTTTCATTGTACTCAAAGAATTGGTCAGTTTCCAGTTTTAACCTTTTAACCTTTCTCTACTGTGGGGTTCTGTAAAAGTGTTTCATTTAACCTCCAAGAGAGTATTTTGTCTTTGCCTCCACCTACCTGTATCCTCATCGTAGCGGGAGAGTGGTCAGAGATAGACATAACCTCTATGTTGGAGCTTTTCAATGTCTCCAACTGTCTATGCTCTATCATTATATAATCTAGTCTTGAATACGAACCATGCACATGAGAGAAAAAGGTGGATGATTTACTCTCCACACATCCACCAGTTGATGTTTATATAATAGCTTCTTCAATGATTTCAATTCCCTATCCTCTTCTCTCCTTGTACATGATGTTGCATCTCATTGAGGAACTAAACACAAATTAAAGTCCCCTGCCACGACTGGATACCCCTTTTTAAATTCAGCGAGTTTCCTTAGCCCCTGTGACGGTTGCGGGATCAGACCCCAGCCCTTCTCACCAAACTCATGACCGAAGGACTAGCCAAACTAAAACCGCGCTGTCACGGACTTAACAATGCCACACCCAGCTGCACCCTGCACAAAGATTTTCCAGCTAATGGACCACAGATCGATGTACCGGCAGCCTGAGCGCGATTGTTACTGGGTAAGGTTAATTACGCAATCAACCCTTCACACTGCCACCACCTTCTTTTTATACAGAGAAAGAGAAAACTCAGCAATACACTAGGACGAATGGTTAACCGTCAGTATCCCGCTATCTCTACAGACTGGTTATACAGAGGGTTAAATACTCATAGTAGCATTCTTCAGCTGCAGGGACTCGTAAATTACATTCAGGAGCTATAGAAACAGTTCAACACTTTTAGAAAGTAAGATTTATTACCAAAAGGTCGAAAGGGTGCAGTAAAAATATTTACAGAAGGAAGATGTAACATATATATATATATATATATATATATATATATATATATATATATATAAATATATAAATATACAAAGCACAACAGCACAGCAAACCGATAACAGAAGTTTAAGTAAATAAGTTCTTGTCAAATGCCAATACCTTATTTGGCAAAGAATTGTTAGGCAGGGGCTCAGCATCACACGCTGATCGCATTCCTGAGGGAGGGGAAATGAGGGGATGACTTTAAGACTTCTTGACACAGTGAGAGCTGTGCCTGAACACCAGAGCTGCTACACCTACCCCTCTCAGGTGACTGCGTTTTAGTTTAAGTGAAATACCACAATGCAGAAATTTGGAGCAAAATGGAGAACTGTGCCTCTCTTTGTGGGCATGATTGTGACACCCTATCTAAGAACTTAGCTGGGTTTTTATTTGGACAGTTTTTTAAACAGAAACCGATCCTCAGGGTCTTCCATTATGTCCTCCAGGGAGAAGGCAACATATTTTGAAAACCCAATTGATACTCATTTTGTCCCTTTTACTGATGAGTCAGCGTAATACCACATTTGGTGATACTTCGAATATAAATATTACATCTATTGAGTATTGCTGGACTTCCCTGAGTATCTTATGTCTTTTTTTGGGAGAGTTTAACCCTTTCACATTATAGGTCATAAACTTAACCCAACCCATTTCTATTGTAATTATTTTGACCTATTAGCTTTCCTTCACACGATAAGAGATACAGATAGTTTGTAATGTGGACCTTCTTCCTCAACCCCATTCCATTCCCTTCCGCCCATCCTTCCCTTCCTCCCACCTCCTCCCCCCTCCCTCCTCCCCTCCTGGTCTGCATTAGGCCTTGGAATCTGTCGAGGGAAATCCCTACTAACGATTCCTAATTTTAGGGTGAAACTCAAAACATGGCCACCTCTCCTTCGCCTGGGCAGATGACATTCCTAGATTGAAGGCGGCCATGTGCTGAGCCTCCTGGACTGCCAACCTGCTCTGTCCACCATGTCTCCCCCTCTCCCCCCCTTTTATCCAATTTGGGGGGTAAAGACTAATGAGGGACACCGGGACCCTAGTGCGACCCCATTAGGCCAAGGGAGAGACAAAAAAAAAGGGGACGGTGGAAAAAAACAACCCCTCTACTCTCTCCTCTAGCCCCCCCAGGCCACATCTTCCTAATTCATCTTTCTAGGTATCTGTTGCCACCCTCCTGGACCCTGTCCTTCCTTTTTCCTAGCCCTTCTGACCATCCCCCAATATTCACTCTCTGCAAGTCCAATTTATCACAAAAGTCATTATACTCTTCTGGGTATCTCAGCCTTGCCAATCCTCCGTCTTTCCACCCGATTAAGCAGGCTGGGAAACCCCAATTGTATCAAACTTTTTTCTCTCTCATATGGTTTAGTAGTGGTTTCAAGGATCTCCTCCTCGCCAATGTCTCTGGGGAAATATTGGCAAAAATTTGTATGACTGTTTCTTCATATTTTATTTCTGTGAGGTTCCGCAACCCTTTCCATATCTGATCTCTGTCTCCTAAGTCCTGGAACCTAGCAATCACGTCTCTGGGATTTTCTGCTGGAATTCCCTTTGGCCTTCTGACCCTGTGTACTCTGTCCATTTTAAAATGATCTGACTCAGATCTTCCCATTATTGGGTTACAGATTTTTTTCAATTTCCCCATTAAATCTTCTTCCTGCCCTATTTCTTCTGGTAGACCTCTGATCCTTAAGTTGTTCCTTCTGTTGCTGTTCTCCTGGTCCTCCAATTTAAATAGTAATTCTCTCTGTTCTATCCGCCTCTCCTCTGCTTGCCCTTCTAATTTCTTAATTTGTTTTGCATATTCCTCTGTTTTTCTCTCTTTCTTCCATTCAAGTTCATATTTGACCCAGGTCATCCCGGAGAATCCCTATCTCCTTTTTCAGGACTGTCTCCAGTTTTGCAAACATTTCTACCAAGTCATTTTTTAAGAGTGGGTAGGCTAATAACTCTTCTCATTCCACACTTTTGATCTCCTATATTTTCCAGATTTGGACTTTCTTTATCTTGTTTCTCTTCCACATTCCCAAATTATAATCTAGATTGATCTCCACCAAAATTAGAGGCCCTTTCACAATGATTTTCTTGAGTTAGCGGCTCTGGGCTTTTTTTTCCTGTGCGGGCAAGTATTTTTTCCTTAGGACTTTTATTTACCTCTTAACCTTTAGGGTCACAGTACACTACCACCTATATAGTCCTCTTTACCTCTCCCCCACAACAGATCGCTGGACAGTCTCTTTTACTCCTTAGGAATACATTACTTTGTATATTTTAAATACAGTGAGATGATGGATGGATGGTCCCTCTGAGTCCCAAGTCCACAAGACCCCTTTATTTTATTGTTTCGTCTTCGGACAACAAACACTTAATATATTAGTATGATGCAGATAAGTAACCATTCATATACATTTTTTACAGGGTCTTATTACAACTCACCTTCCCCTTCATGCTGCTTCTGTGTTGCTGTCCCATCTGCTTATAGGTCCCCAGTGTAATCGGGATCCCCTTCAGGTCTTGTATCTTTGGATCACTGTTATCCTCTCCCACCGTGGGCTTTGTGATAGCTGTTGTGGGTATGCTTTGTACTCTGAGAGGGATAGTGGGGCCCCTGTGATATTTCGCCTCAGGGAGATACTGGACTCTGGTCCCACTGTAGCCCACTTCCAGGCTTTTCCCGGGAGCTTCACTACCACTCAGGCAGTCCCTAGGACACCTCCGGGTCCCTCCGAATCCTCGATTACCCCTCCTCTCTCTGTCCTTCCGCCCTTGCTCGCTGCCAGTCCCCCTGCTAGCCAACAGAGCACAGAGGACCAGCTGTGTCACCGCTCCCCGCTCTTCCGCTTTACCGAGGCTCTGATCCACACGCTTGGCACTCGGTCATACTCCACCTCAGTCCGGGTCCAGGTAAAGCTCTTTCCACCTAGGGCACCTCACACATGTTGGCAGGCTGGCGTCCAGAGCTCTCTAGCCATGCTGCTTACGGCGCCATGTTGCGGCTCCTCCCCCCCGCGCTAACTGGTCCAGCAACTAGTTCTGACAGCTGCACCAGGCACCAAAAGCAAACGCCGCCCTTGCAGCCATCAATTCAGAGTGAAGGAGACTGCTCCTCCCTGTGTTTTTTTTTTTCTTTCCATTTTTACTAGCAATGGCGGTGATCAGCAACTTATAGCGGGACTGCGGCAAACATTCTGACACTGAGGGGAACTGCCTTGGTGTCACTGACATCCCCAGTGACACCAATACAGTGATCAATGCTAAAAAAAAAAAAAGCACTAACACTGTATTAATAGCGATCAAATGGTTAATTGTGTGCAGAAAGTGTTTTACTAGGGTGCGGTGTGTGTTTCACTGTAATCACACTGCTCTGGATGCTCTGCAGTGCCCAGTGTTGAAGTAAAGGACAAGTTCACCTTTTACAACCTATTCAGGGTGTAACATGTTATGAATAGAACGGCCCCCACTCCCCTGCTTTGACCGCTAGCAGGGATCTTCTCCTCCCCATAGTTGTCAAGATTAAAAAAAAAAAAAAAAAACACCCACCCGGCCGTATCACTCATTCACAGTCTTCTGTGAATTAGAAACTACAAGTCTACCACTCCATCCCCCACAGCTATTCCTCCAGTACCACTATCCCCTCCCTCCTAGATTGTAAGCTCTAAGGAGCAGGGCCCTCGAACCCCTCGTGTATCGCATTGTATTGTTATTGTACTGTCTCATGTATTGTCTCCCATTGTAATATACAGCGCTGAGCGAACTGTTGGCGCTATATAAATACTGTATAATAATAAGTCCCGACAGCATTAGTGTCTGTCAGTTTGTGGTTCTCAATGAACTACCACAGCGCTGTGGAGCGTCGTCGTATTTCATTGATTCTTCCTGTCAGTATATCTCAGCATTAGATACTGTATATCTTCAGAAATAACTCTGAATTTGAAGTTATTGCGCATAGATCGGTCTTCCAGATCAGCGATTTTTTGGCGAAGCTGATGCAAAAGTATAACTTGTTCATCTTGTATGTCCACTACCGCATTATGTGCTTTAGTGGCTGTGCTTAAATGTTATTCAATGCGGTCAGTGCGTTGTTCCAAGAAATCAACATGTTCATGCAGGTGGCTAACAGAGGAGTGGAGTTCCCTTTGTATGTCAGATTGTAGAGTAAGTAGCATAGTCTTAAGAGAGTGTTCAGTGACTGGGTGATCTGTGGTGAGAAATGTTGATAATGAATGTGAGGAAGGTGATCCCTCTGTGGGACTACAAGGCCCAGCACCATGTTGCCTTTTTATGAGGGGAGGCTTTGATAGTGAGTGTGCCGGGGAAGTGGCTGATCTCTTACCTCTCTCCTCTGCAGAAGGGGAGATAATCTTGTGGAGAGTCCGCAATGTCCTCTGTATCTGAGGACATGGTATCTGCAGCTGCAGGACGGGATGACGGTGGGATCGGCCAAGGAGCAGGGGCCTGCTTGGCACCATCTTGCTCTGCATGCTGTAGGGGTTTCATGTAGAAATGTAAGAGACGGCGTGATCCCCGTGGCTGGGATCACTTTCAGGACATGCTCCGGTGGGTCCCCTGACAGAAACCCTCAAGTCCGGAGGGAATAGGAGCCTTGGCTGTGCTCAGTGTTTCTCTGTGTTACTGTGGAGGAGCGGAGTGCAGGAGCTAGTCGGCCATCTTGTCCCATGGCCAGGCCACGCCCCTGCATATATATATATTTTTTTTAAATTATCCTAGTTTAGCTGCTAAGAAGACAAAAAGGAAGTCTTAACACAGGAATTGTGTATCTTGTCAGCAGCATATGTTAGATAGTATGTGTAAATCTGGGTTTCTCAACCATGGATCCATAGAACCCTGGGCTATCTCCAGGGGTTGCTGGGGGCTCTTGTGGTTGTGGGTGATTTCTGCCTCTCGGATGGGTTCACGCTGGCGCCATAGGTCTTTTTGGCTGTCTGTGGGTTGGTGGTTCTTTTCCGGTGGCCGCCGGTGTGGGCAGCGTTCTTCCCGCTTGCCATCACACTAGTGTATTAGGCATTGTAGATATAGTAATCTTTTGGCGGGGGTTCCCCGAGATTGGAAAGTTATTTCAGGGGTTCTTCAGGGCTGAACAGTTTGAGAAAGGCTGATCTAAACATTGTCTCTTGTGTGTACAACCTCAAGATGTCATCATTCCTCTAAAAATGCTTCAGACATAATAGTTTACCCTAATGTGTGTTAATGATTCATTGAAGTTCTAGCCCTGGCAGCTTGTATACGAACTCTGGCAGAAACATTGTATGAGGCTTTTCATTGTAGCCTGCATTTCCTTACAGGGAAATGTCAACAAGGAGCATAATCTAGTAGGATGAAACATTTTGCTTTGTGTCCTGAAGTGTATTAAGTGGGGCCTTTATCAGACTTTCAAGAACAACCTATAAATCCCAGACTGCACATTGTTTTGTTAAGCCTAACATTCTGTTAGGTGTATCACATTCAAAATAGCAACCTACTGTACCTTCAGAATGTTACACTTTTTCAAATCCTTTATATAGAAAAAGGAACGTGGAAGTCAATTAAGGCCCAAACCTCCGCTTTCTGCATGAGCTGGTTTCCGTCTACACACTGACCATAGGGCTCTGCCGTTCATGGAACGCCTTACATTTTTTTCGGTGAAGACGAGATGTTCTCTGATTGGATGAGCTGGGGATCCTCCTCTCCACTTTGTCCAGTCGCAGGTCACCTTGCATTTACTGAAAAAATGGTCTGTATGGACAGGGCTTTCTGTGAATGGCAGGGTGCTGAGCGAGCAAACCCTCCTATTATCAGTGTGCAGTTGGGAAGCATAGAACCCAGAAGATCACTGCTATAACTGTAAAAAAAAAATAAAAGAAATATATCAGTTTCAAAGGCTCCAAAATTCCAGGATAGCACAAACACCCCCCCCCCCCCCAATGACCCCTTTTTGGAAAGTAGACACCCTAAGCTATTTGCTCAGAGGCATGTTTGAGTCAATGGAAGATTTTTTTTTTTTTTTTTTTAACCACAAGTTTTTGTAATGACAAAAAAAAAAAATGACACAGCATTATCAGTTAAATGATATATTGCTCACACATGACATGGGTATATGTGCAATTACATCCCAAAATACATTCTGCTACTTCTCCAGAGTATGGGGATACCACATGTGTGAGACTTTTTGGCAGCCTAGCCACATACAAAAGCTCAAAATCCAGTGACCCCTTTGAAAGCCTGAAGGTGCGTAACTTCCTCATTTCATTTCCTCACTTCCAATCACAGTTTCAGATGCCCTGAAATTCCAGGATAAAACAACCCCCCCCCCCATGACCTCTTTTTGTAAAGTAGACAACCCAAACTATTTGCTTTTTTTTACAAGTTTTTTTCGGAAAAGACAGAAAAGAAAAATACGCAATGTTGTCATTTGGGTGGTTTTTGTGCTATCCTGGCATTTTAGGCACAAAATTCACACACATCACCCACTTTTCCAATCACCTGAAGACAAGGACTTTTCTGACACTCTTTGTTAACATGAAAAAAAATCTGTTTTTTTTGCTAATAAATTACTGTGAACTCCCCAAACATTATATATTTTTTTTTACAGCAGAGACCATAAAGAATAAAATGGGAATAAAATGGTGGATGTTGCAATTTTTTTATGCCACACAGTACTTGCACAGCGTTTTTTCAAACGCACTTTGTTTTTGCAAAAAAAGCGTTTTTGCATTTTAATGTACAAAAACACAAAATATTGGCCAATTGTTTTCTAAAATATACAAGGTGATGTTATGCCGAGTAAATGGAAACCAAACATGACATCCTTTAAAACTGTGCACGCCCCATGCAATGGCAACAAACTACATACATTTTTAATATCCATAGTCATACAGTTTTAATATCCATAGCCTTTACAGGCTACCATTTTAGATTTACAGAGGAGGTCTAGTGCTAGAATTACTGTCCTCGATCTCATGTTCGCGGTGATGCCTCACATGCATGGTGCAACCACTGTTTACATATTGCCACAGGGCCAATCTTGCTTATGCCTTTGCGCACGGGGGGACAGGGGTGCTTTGATTTTTTTTTTTTATTTATTTTGCTTTTTTTATTTATTACAGGTTATTACAGGTATTTATATAGCGCCGTCAATTTACGCAGTGCTTTACATATATATTGTACATTCACATCAGTCCCTAACCCTCAAGGGGTGTACAATCTAAGGTCCCTAACCTAACCTACATTCATACATACACATACTAGGGCCAATTTAGACAGGAGCCAATTAACCTACCAGCATGTCTTTGGAGTGTGGGAGGAAACCGAAGCACCCGGAGGAAACCCACGCAGGCACAGGGAG